>NC_065537.1:35518290-35824651 GCF_932294415.1 Quercus robur | reverse complement strand
AAAGCAAGCACACTCTGATTAGGTTTAATCTTTGCTGTGTGATCCATTGACCCCTGTTTGTCATGGATATAGGACAGTCCCTTATTATACCTCCTTTATTTAATGGCACTAACTATGCATACTGGAAAGTATGCATGAGAGCTTTCTTACAGTCTTTAGATAAAAAGGTGTGGCAAGCTGTGGAGATTGGTTAGACTAAGCCAACAAAAGCGCTAGCTGATTGGGATGATGCAAAGATCAAATTGGTAAACTTCAATAGTAGAGCATTGAACGCCATTTTCAGTGCAGTCACGAATGAGAAATTCAAGAAAATATACTCAACTGAAACTGCAAAGGAAGCATGGACTATCCTCCAGACAGCCTATGAAGGGACTAAGGCTATCAAGGATTCAAAGATCCAAAGGCTCACTACGAGCTTTGAGGAAATAAAGATAGAGGAGGATGAGTCATTTGATAAGTTTTATGCCAAGTTAAAGGACATAGTCAACTCAGCCTTCAATCTTGGGGAAACTACTCCCGAACCCAAGATTGTGAGAAAGGTGCTAAGATTTCTGCTTGAGAGATTTCATGCCAAGATCACTTGTTAGAAAATCTGGTTTTGTATCTCATACAAAACACACAACGGAAGCAACAATCACAGATCTACTTCATTCATGAGAGATAACATGTAACCTTGAATTCTAGAACAAAGAATAGAAAGCGTACCTTAATACACTGAAATTCAAAACCAAGACTTGAAAATACCTTTAATCTTCATCTCAATTCCACATGGTGCCCAAGAAGTGTGGTCTCTCAATCAGTCTTTTTATACATTGATTCTCAAAGAAAAATCCTTCTTCTTCTCCTTTCAAAGAAAAACTGTTTTCTTTTCTTTTCATCATACGTACATACTAACTACCTTGGTAGTTACTTTATTTAATAACTCTTATTAAATAAAAACTTATTATCTAATTAGGTTAGCCTTTTGGGCCTACCCAATTGGGCTTTAGTTTGTGGCTTGAGATCGGACCAAAGGGAACAAATAAGACTCTAGCTCCAATAGGCCTTGGGCTTTTCTATCAACTCTTGACAAATCCAAAGTCACCATTAATTATATTCAATATCACTATAAGAATATAATTGCACTCTAGGCCTTATAAATAAATTATATCCCAAGACTTTATTATACATGCAACCCCTTCATTAAAATATTCGTAGTAATATAAAGTCATGAATGTGGACTGCCACTTTAGAGATTACTACATCTTAATCCTTGAGTACCCGATTTAATCTTTTATGTTATTCATCATATATTTATGAAATCCAATTTCATAAATATATACTTCAGTAACTCCTTACTAAAGTGGTTGGGCCCAACACTCTGAATAACCAAACTCATTAAACTTATCTCAAGGGAATATTTTATATCTCCGTTAAGAGATTATGAATTTCATCTTGAGAATATATGTTCCATCAACACTAAATGCGGCTGCCCAACATACTGAGGTTTTAATCGTGTCTTATAGATCTCACTCCTGATATATCAAAGCAACCTACATCTCATGATCAGGTCCATTATTCTCTCAAGATTTAGAGTTGATGTAAATAGAAGTCGTGAGATTTATTATTCATTTGATAGTCGTTAGGAAAATAATAAATCTCACAGTGGTCCAGTTCAATATGTCTTAACTCTTAAAACATATAAACATATCAACTAGAAGTCTCCACTTCCATGATTAAGACAAATCATCTTAGTTGATATGTTATAGTCTTCGTAGATGAAATGCCCAATTTCATCACCAACTACGAATTAAAATTTTGAGTTTACAAAGAACTTGTGATTTATATCTTCTGTGTCTAAATCACATAAATCACATACTATGCATCTCATGGACTAAGAAAATGTCCCCTTAGTTCATTTATAAATAGTCTCATATAATTAAACAATTTAATTATTTATAACTTGTCAATAAATTGGATTTTAGGGGATAGACCCCAACATCACTACCATTGAAGAATCAAAGGATATTGACTCTATTCCTTTAATGGAGTTGGTTGGCAACTTACAAACCTATGAATTGGTTTTGACTAGAATTGGGAAAGGAAGCAAAAGTAAGAGCATGGCACAGAAGGCCAAAAGTAATGAGACTGATGAGTCTTCAGATGATGAAAATTCCAAGAAGAAGTCCTACATCACTAGGCAGTTCAAGAAGTTCATAAAGAATGCCAATGTGAAAGGATTTGATAAGGACCGTAAACAATCCAGTTCATCTCAGTTTAAAAGCTAAGACAGAGGAAAGATGAATGCTAAGGATGGCGGTTAGTGCACTATTCCCTTTGGACCAAAGTGCTTCAGATGTCAAGGTTTTAGACACATGAAACAAGAATGTTCACATATCTCAAGTCAATTAGGAAAAGCAAGGCTCTTGTTGTTACCTTAAGTGACATCGAGCCTGAGATTGAGTCAAATGACAGTGATGACGAGGGAATTTTGAATGCTTTCACTGCTACAGTTGATCCTACTGAAAGGGTTACAAAAACAATAGATGATGAAGAGGACTTGGTGGAATCTAAGTTTGAGAAAATGGATGATCAAGATGACATCCATACAGCCTAAGAAAAATTGTGCAAGATTTCTGAGAAGTATAAAAAACTGTATAGGCTGGCCACCAAGAAGCTGAGTGATGTTGAGCTAGATCGAAAAGAGCTCTCTACCAAGGTTGATGAAGCAAATCAAACCATTGGAGCTTTGTGGTTCGAGAACAACTTCCTTGCTGAAAGGACAAAGAAGCTTAAAGAGGAACTGTTCTAGGTTAGAGCTCAATTGGAGAGGACTTCCAGTATTTTAGGAGCACCCTCTAAGGCTAAAAAGAAAGAGACCAGAAAACCTAGGAATAAGACGGACAAAAACAAAAAGTCTCAACAAAAGAAGCCGCATTTTTGTCATCACTGTGGAGCTTCAAGGCATACTCGTCCAAATTGTTACAAGTGGTTAGCCACTCAACAAAGCAATAGTATGCTTTCGTCCAGAAACCAGAATCAGTTTCAATCCCCTTTTGCTCCTCTAAGAGATCTTCTCAAGGCTCTCATATTCCTTTCGAACTTGAATGATTTCAATTCTTACCCCTGTCCTCAAGATCAAAGGTTCGCACAAAGGAAAGTTTCTTCCAAGGTGTGGAAGTAAAAAGGCAGAAAGTGATTTAGTCACTTTTTCTATCTCTCCCCTTATGGTTATGCATTACTTGTTTATTTTGTTTTCTTGTTTTGAGTCAGTCTAGTTTTATGCTTTGTGTGTTTCTTTATGTTTTTGTTTGGTTGTTTTTCAATTTTTGGTTTATTTTTCTTTTCATAAAAATCAAAAATCAAAAATTTGAAAAATCAAAAAAAAATCAAAAAAAAAAAAGTGTGTGCTTGTGTATATTGGTACTTGTGTACCTTGGATGACCATTGAAACAAAATTTTCTAAACTTAGTATCTCTTGTTGCTTAGATGAGCATCTTAATGCACAACTTAGCAAGTGAGCTTTGTGGCTCATGTTTGTGATGAGTACGATTAAGTAATCTCTTATACATAACACTCATATCACTCTTTTTGACGGGAAGGACTAGAAAATCTTAAGAGAAATGCATAAATATCCATCTTACCACTAAAGCCCGCCAAACATGTGTAACATCTGTGTGCTTCGACATAGTAAAATTGTAATGTTTAAGCTTACATAATTGGGTATTTCTTTTTTCTCTCTTATATGCCCATGCATGCTATGCTCAAAAAGAAAAATATGCAAAGAAAATCAAAAGAAAAAAGAATCAAAATGCTTTCAAATATGATTGCAAGCGTGTTTCTAGGAGATGTAGGAGTTATAGAATGTACCTCGAAGGTGATAGTCCCCATCAAACAGTTATGATTGTGTGTAAGTGTATTTGATTTTCTCATATATCAAATTGTCATAATATGAGACACTTATGCACTCTTGCCATATTTTCACACACAACACGCAAATTCTTTGCTACTTTTGATACATGTGTAGGTACATTGTGATTTAGCCATCACAAGAAATACATGTGTTTATATATGCTTACAAACTATCTTAACTTGTTTTTGAAATATAAAATTAGTTAGACTTGTTTAGTGTGTGTGTGTTTTGTATCTTGAATGCTTTGCATATATGTTGAGAGATGTTTTGAGAGCTTAATATGTTGATTGGATCTATGTTTGAGTAGCTTGCTTGTTGCATTCATCTCTATGTGTTTTCCCTTCTTGAAAAACTCCTTTTCTTCAAACTCGACAACTCCTCGATAAATTCCCTTCTATCGAGCCCATCTTTCTCCTTGTCTTGATAGATCTTATCGGAATCTCGATCCATCAAGATTTCTGGGTTTCTTCTCAATAGATTCTTAACAACTTCTTCGATCCATCGAGCAATTTTCTGTCTGGCCGATAGATTCTCAATAGATTCTCAATCCATCGAGTTGTTTTTGCCCTCAACAGATCCTCAACAACATCTCGACAATTCATTTTTATTGAGATTTAGTGCCCGATAGATACTTCGATCCATTGAGCTGTGATTTCTATTAAAAGGCTGAGGGCAAATTAGATATCATTTCTCACTTCTCTCTCTCACCCCAAACACATTTCTCTCACTCAAATCTCTCTACCCACTACATTTTCGGCCTATATCAAGTTCAGATCACTTGGTAAGCTTTCTAAAACCCTCATTTTTCATGCATTCATGCATTTTAGACCTAGGTTTTAGGGTTTTTGAAAATTTTTGGGGTTTTTGAGATTTTCGTGAAATTTTTGGGTTGGGTGTTTTTGTTTTGATATTATATGCTCATGCATTCCGTTCTTATTGCATTTTATCAATGTTTGATATTGTTAAATCTATGCTGGTAGGTTTGGATTGGGTTTTTACCCATGATGCAATTTAAATTTTGCACATCACATGTTCATGCATATTTCATGCATACGTTATTTATTTTCTTTTCTTCTGGTTGTGATGTGTTCTCTCTTTCTCTCTCTCTCTCTCAAATAGACTACGCATGGCACCCAAAGCGCACAAATCTACTCCAAGTCGGAATCCTCTTCAAGATTCCAGTTCTTCTTGTTTTGATCCCTTTCCCCTTCCTCACGTTCAGTTCCGTGATGAGAAGGCCCGAAAGGACTTCTTGGAGAATTTTTAGAAACGTGGTGTTCATTCGGAGTGCCATGTTGTCATGTCGGACTTTTTCGACACTCCTCTGCCTAGTGTCATTCTTACTCGGGGCTGGGATTCTCTATGTGAGAAACCCTTGAGGTGTCCCATCGTGTTTATACATGAGTTCTACTCCAATGTACATGGTATCGATACCTCTGTACCTCGGTTTGCCACGAAATTTCGAGGTACACGTATCGTAGATACCCTGGATCTTATATCTGAGGTACTACATCTCCTGAAGGTAGTGCATCCTAACTACCCCAGCTATGAGCATCTTAGTATTTTGTCCAGAGATGAGCTTCTGTCTCACTTCTATGAGACACCTTCCATATAGGGTGGGAAGCAAAACACCTCGTGCTCGGGCTTTGCAAAAGGCCCGAGATTCCTTAACATGGTGATGACATTTACCCTTACTCTACTGTTTTACTATAACTCTATAACAGAGCCTCGTGCTCGTTTTCTTTTGTCTCTCTTAGAGGATCTTTCTATAGACTTTCCCTCTCATTTTATCATTTCTATCCTTAATGTCTATTAGGATACAGCAACCCGTGATAAGCTCATCTTTCCTTTAGCTATCACGTGAATCCTTCGCTACTTTTCCATCTCCATCCCTGATTCTCCTCACTACACCACAATGGGTGCCATCGATGCCGGTTCTATTCGACGAAGCGAGGCTCAGCTTCGCCCAAAGCTACCATGTGTGGATTCTATCGGTCTTGAAACTTCTGTTGTTCCTTCTACCTCTACTCCTTCTTCCTTGACTAGTGATGTGACCCTAGAGGCCATCATGGCGCAGCTTCAGCACATGGATGCTCACCTTGACTCTTTCACTGATGAGATGTGTCAGGTGAACACCCATGTTGGACGTATAGCACGTCGACAAGCTTGCCTTGGTTATTTCGCTCCCTCTCCATCTCCTTCTCCAGAGGCTTTGGCTAATGAGGATGACGATGCTGGTGATGATGAGGACAATGCTAGCTCTTCCAATGATGATGAGATGACGATCTCTCAGTGACTTTCCCTTTGTCATTCGTGACAAAAAGGGGAAGTAGTTTTGGGATGAAAGTAGTCTTGTACTTAGGGAGAGAGTTAGTATAGGACTTTTTTGTTAAAGGGAGTGTTTATAGATCTTGAGGGATGTAGTGAGGCTTTTATGTATTTTCTTTTCTTTCTTTTTCTTTAGCCTCATATATACTGGTATTGTGACCATTTATTGCCATACATTGTACTTATCTTTTCATATATATGATGATGTGTATGTGTCTTCACCTATCTCTACATGTGTTGTTTTTTTTCTTTCTTTATACACATGTTTCTTTATGTATGCAGTCTTTATTTCTGTTTCACATAAAGATGCCTTGATGAGTTTTTTTTAAGTGTTAGACAAGTTGTAAAAGTCTACCATGCCATAAACTCTCTTTTTGCAAAGTTTTTTCAAGAGTTTATGTTAGGGTTAGATTTGTTATGTATTCCAATAAGTGGTTATGAGTTTAGAGGTTTAAGACTTCTCTCATGATTCATTTGTTTGTTATGGTTTTGTCACAGATTGCCAAAAGGGGAGATTGTTAGGACATATGTGAGATTGTTAGGGACATAATTGATGCAATTGGCTAATCCTTTAAAAAAAACGCACTTCACTTGTAATTGGGTAGATCTAGGATGGGTTTAATACTTCAAAAAACAAGTGTTCAAGTTTAATATTAAAACCATTCAAATCTAACCAAGAAACAAGTGAAGAATGTGCTGCTCATTAAAGCTCAACAGAAGTCTCAACAGAATCTTTTCTATCGAAATTTAATGTTGAAGCTCGACACAAGTTGTATCTATTGAGAATTACAAAATTAGGTTTTTTAGATCTGATTACTTGCATATCCTTAAATATTTTTGTAGGGTTTCTTTTCTTACAAATCTAGACATATATAAGGATTATTTTAAGAACCGTCACAAGTGATGCAAGGTGTTGAAAACTTAATACATGCATATGCTCACAGAAATTGCCCCAGTTCATCTTTCTCTCTGTAGCAGCTACTATGTCTTTATGCCAAGGGTTTTGTGAACAAGGAGCTTCCTGATCTTCATTGTAGATGAACTAAAGAATTTTGCAGCCAACAATCCATCTCAAGTTGGTGTGTTAGTTACGTATTGGGATCTGTGCATCATTGGTTAGTCACATACTGGGATTTGTGCATTGAACGGAGAGATTGTTGCTACAATACAAGTCCAATTGGGTATTGGGGTAAGGGTTCATCTGTAGGTTAGTATTAGGTACTGGGATTCCTTTTATTTGTAACCACTTGTGATTAATAATAGTGGATTCTTGAGAATGGTGACCTTAAATTCACCTGATAGGATTTTTCCTTGGTGGTTTTTCCCATTCATAAACAAATCACCCATGTAAAATTTATTTTTCGCTACATTTAACTTAGTTGGTGATTTGTTTGTACTACCACGCCATTTCATGTTAAATTGACTTAATTAATTAACTTGGATAATTAATTAATTATTTTACCAAAGGGGTCAATACATTCTTGGCCTATCATTAAACAAAAGCTAGAACATGTGAATAAAACAAAAGGAAAATAGGCAAAAAAGGATTAGGGTAGAGATATGCGTGCGCATACATAGGGCATGTGTACACAGCCCAGCTGTATGCGTAAGATATCATGAGTATGCGTGTGCATACATGCTATGCGTGCGCATACATGAAGCATGCATGCGCACACACACCCAGAACACAGAACCTAGAAAAATGCATAACAAAAACTCAAAAAACATGAATATAACAACCTAACATGTTCAAAACACAAACAAAAAGTAAACCTATACTAAACAAATATATTACAAACGTATAAACACATATAAAAACATTCATAAAACAAGAAAATTTAAGAAAAGCAAAGAGCCAATGTTAGAAACTTTCCTCAACACAAGAACTCTCTAGAGCTTGATTTTAACTGTTCCTCTATGTAACACCCCAAACCTATACCAAGAATTTAGATGCACGACCTATCTTATAAATAATCAACATTTGCTATAATGGAACAGAGCGTAATCAAATATCCACAAATAAGAATCAAACCATCAAGTCTTTCTTATAAAATCCATCAAACTAAAACTTTAACAATTAAGTCTGCAAATACAATCCTAAATAGTTTCAAGAATACCAAACTCACTATCTTAAGAAAACATAATAAAACAGTCCATCAACTAACATAATTCCAAAAGAAGTCTTCAATCTATGGCTCTAATGATCTACCAACAAAATATATTCCACTACTCTAATTTGAAAGGGTGGAGAAGGGGGGCTGAGCTAGAAGCTCAATAAGAGACCACATAACATGAGGATGTCTTTCAATAAATAAATAAAAATAGTATCATTTACAAAATATAATCTTTTCAAAACATTTACAAATAGTTTTAGCAATAATATAATATATTCTATAAAACTGTCAAAAAGAAAACATTTAACTATAACATTGTAATCGGTAAATAAAATAGTACCACTTTGGTTAGTCAAAATACACTAAATAGATAGAAACAATATATTATAGTTATAAACAACTTTTCCACTTATAAATGTCAATAACAATAAAACAATAGTTTGATATGGAAAACATTAAACATTAGTCAAACAAAGACATAAACTGCTAAGCACTGAATGGGTGATTCCCATGGGAAACAATAACATTAACCTCAAAGACGCAACACTAACTCTAGAGAGCAAATGATAACATTGGCTCTGAAGAGCAAACGATGACACTGCACCACACCACAATAACACTACATCGGCCGAAGGCCAACACTTTACCCTATTTTGGCAAAGGTTACAGACTGTCCAACTGACCACTTGAAAACTTCTTACTTTATTACAATATTGTCAATACCAATCATATATCATATAATGAATACTTCCTCTAAAATATAGTTTTGAGTCATTATTAACATATACAATTTCAAAATAACACACAAGAAATAATAAAATTCAGGTATGTGTATAAAGCATTGACAATGGTATAAGTTTTTGAAAATTCACTTTTGCAAATATGTATATATATAATTATACACGTCTTAAGAGACATCATGTTCTGAAGTCTACTTACCTGTAGTTGCTAAACCAAACTTCACTTCAATTGTCTGGAACGATGTCAATTAAAACCTAATTAAGGATCAAATAACTCAGTAAGTTTCAAATAACCAAAAAGTCCTCTTATAAATCTTTTCCTTAGCCACTGTGAAGATTTCGCAATATTAAATCTAACATTGCTTTCTAATATACATCATGTATATACTATATTTTATATAATTGTAGTCTAATCCCTAATACTACAATCTGCTATACCTATATTTTATCTAGCCTATTTTCACGTGAATATATCAATATAATTTCTAAGACTTCCATGTAACTATAAGATGATGAATCCTAAGTCAAAGATGCATTTAATGATTCCAATAGAGCATGTATAGTTAGATGTTTACCGCAGTACAATATTAGCTTCCTGGTTGCTCTAGTAGTACCACATTATTCTATTCTTTTCTATAAAATTGTGATTTACAATTATGTTTTATGTTGGCTTGGAGGGTAGATTAGGCTTGGAGGGTCTCTTGCTAACTCATGTATCCCAACTGATTGTCTAGTGGATCGATTACCACTTGGAGGGCGGCGGAGAGGTTTTTCGCCGAATTCTTCGATTTCCTCTTCGATAACACATCGCCATGTTATCTTGTGTTTGCATCTCTCTTCCCTTACTCTTGTGCTTTACTTTTATTGTTTGCTGTTCATGTTTATACACTAGAGTAGTATCAGTTGATTGCGCTTCATTTACTCTTATTTTCGCGCTTAAATAAGTTAGAGTAAAAGCAATCTAGCCGTAATTTTTAATTGGGGGTCTAAACAAGCTCTTTTTTTTAACACAATTTTCGAGCTTTCAATTGGTATCAGAGCAAGTACACTTGTTTTGGTTTCATTACCTTAGTGTGATTCTTGATCCCTTGTGTGTTTTTGCCATAGATAATGCTTTGTATGCTTTTATGGATATTGTTGATTATAACATGCCATGTGTTTGTGAAAATGCCTCTATAAGTGTTTATCCACATGATTGTGATGACATGTTACATGAATCTATGGGTGTTGTTGATCTTCCCAACATTAAACTCTTGAAGAAAGGAGCTAAGGAGTTTCATAAGAATTTAAGCAAGTTTCCTTGTGAAAATGATGATTTAATTGCTAAGCTCAATGAATCCAATAAATTGGTTGAAAAGTATAAGAAGCTTACTGAAAATTATCTTGAAAAGCTAAAAGAGTTTGACTGTTTAAATATGGACTTCGATGCTAAACTTGTTTTGTCTGACAAACTTGTTGATGAGCTAAAATGTGAAAATGAATCTCTTAAGATACATGCCAAGTGTTTGATTGCTAAAATTATTGCTAAAAATTATGAAAATATTTGTTGCAATCATGTTGTGGTACCCAATTTTGTGCCTAATGTGAGTTCTACCTTTAAAGACAAATCGATGTACATTCCTCCACACAAAAGAAACCAAAAAGTGGAGAGAAAGGCTCTTAAGACTAAGCCTCCGTTTAGGTCTCAACCTAAGGTTTTGGATGGATCTAAGTTTGTTCCAACTTGCCACCATTGTGGTGTGATTGGTCATATAAGACCTCAATGTCCAAAGTTGAAGACAGAACAATACCATATTGCTAGATCCTTCCCTAAAAAGCCTAATGGACCTAAACCCATTGTTTGTCACCATTGTGGTGACTTTGGTCATCTAAGACCTCATTGCTCTAAGTTTCAAGCTCTTAAAAGAATAAAAAGAAAAAAAAGAAAAGAGAAACTTGAGCTTTTGGAAGTTGTGCTATGCAAGCTAAACCGGATTTTATGGAAAATGGTAAGTTGTTGAAGAAAATTTTTCATGTTCTTACCTCGTTGTCTATGTGCATCTCTGATTCTCATTCTTCCAACCCTCCTCGTCTTACTTCTCATGAGACACTCATTCCAAACAATAGTTCTGTTTGGATGAGGAAGAGTTCCTATGGTTGAGCTTTTGCTCTTTTAGTCCTTGATCTAATACTTTCGATCTTTGTAGTACCCTTCATGCATTAGATGTTTCATTATCATGCATTTGTACTTCTTGCGTTTATTTGTATGCATTGTTTTTGTTTTTGATCTTACTTTATTGCTTTTGTTTTGTGTGAGTAAAAATCCAAAACCACATAAACAGTGAAAAATTCAAAAAGTTTAATCGTATTTGTTTAAGCACATTTTACATGTGAGTTTGGCCCAGTACCTTCGTACTAATGACGTAGTGCATTTACGAGCTTAGCTTGTTATGTATGCACATTTATCTGTGTGGGAGAAATCTTGAAAACTATGTGTGATTGTTGTAAATAGATCTTCAAGCTTGTCATGAATGATTGGTCAATGGTCTTGATAGTCTCGATACTTGCCTATATATCTTCCCACCTTTATTTTTATGTTTTTGCAATAGAGCTCACCAAATGTAAATCTCAAAATGAAAAAGAAATTCTGAGCTGCAAAAGCCGTTGCACATACTAATATTTGACTAGAAAACAGGAAAAGTGACATTTTAAAATTGAAATGTATGGTGCTCAAAAAGCCAAAGGCTAACTCTCAATGTTGAAATATCAAAAATTTCAAGCATCGATCTCAAAAATGAGATGTATTGTTCAAAAAATGATCAAATGTTATGATTTGTGCAGAAGCCAAATGAAAAGCTTCTAAGATTTGTAATCATTTTCTTATGGGAGGTCATATATGTTCATTTCTATAATTGAGATAGACCACTTGATTTAGTACTAGTTGTGTATGACTTGATTGAATTGATACACACACACGACACACAAGTCTAATGTTCAATGAATGTCTATTTCATTTGTGTAATTATACATGTTCAAATGTAATGTGTGGCTCAACCTTATGTGGATCAAACCAAAAAGATTTTTGCTCTTTTTGTTTGCTTTTGGAAGTGATTTGTATCACCCATGTTTTCCAAAGTTTTTCAAATTGTTTTTGTGTGAAAAACATGTTTTCTGGGTGTTTTCATGACTTATTTGATGCGTAAGTTCAGTCACGAGTTAAAGGGTCCAATTCTCATGTTTTTCAACTTTGGACAGAGAGTTTCACGACTGTCTCGCGACTATTTCGCGAGTAAAGCTTACGAGCAAAATACCAGCAAGATACCAGCGAAATTTTCACGAGAAGCTAATAAGCGAAATTACCAGCGAAAATTTCCAGATCAGCTTTTAAAGAACATTTCGTGGGTCATTTGTTTTAAACTTCTCTCATCTTCTCCCAAACCCCTATTTTAACGTCTCTACATCAAAACCCAACTAAATTCAATTTTTTTTTTCATTCCATTAACATCTTTAAGGTAATCTTTAACTCTTTTTATTAATTTTGATTCTTAAATTATGTTTTTTGGGGTTTTATGTTCATAGTTGGGATTTTTTCAAATGGGAGTTGGAAAACTTAATTTTTGTTAATCTTTTTGATTGGGCTTTAATTTAAATGATGATTTGCTTTAGTTGTTGGCCCCTTGTAGCATAAATAACATGTACTTAGGCAAGATTTTCATAGGTTCATGCATTGTTTAACATACATGTGTAATGTGTGCACTCTATGTGTTTGATAAAATGCCCAAATGGCATTTTGTTGTTGTTTTGGACTCCAATGAGTACCAAAATTTGGAGACCACCATAATTATTCATGTTTATCATGTTTTAATCATTGGTTGTGTATTTTATACACTTTGCCCCGCGAGTGCTTGCTCATGCATTGGTCATGCATCTCAAATGCACACTAGATGCACCTTGTTGCACACACTCTAACGTTAACTTGACATGTTTTGCATTCACTCATGCTTGTTAAGTTTTTTTAAACCTTTTAGCACTTTTAACATGTTCTTGTGTCTATGTCATGCCTAGGAGTATATCTTGTTCCTTCATCCTTAGCATGTCATGTTTACTTTATGCTTTGTAGCATTGTGTCTTCAAGATGTTTCATCTTTTGTTTAGCTTCATTTTCTCATTCATCTTGCATCCCTCATGCATCATATTTTACCCTTGTTCATATTTTCTTTTTTTTCCCTCCTTTCTCTTGATTCATTTGTCTATTCGTGACAAAAAGGGGGAGAGTATACCGGAGAGTATACCGGTGTGTTTCGTCATTTCTATATGACTCTTGTGCACATTCTTAGGGGGAGAAAGCCATAGGGGAGATGCATATACCAAGGGGGAGAAGACAGTTTTTTAATGAGAAAAACTTGTTTTGTTTTGATTTATATTATGCTTGTTTTCTCATTGTTTTATGGTGCTTTGAGTTATATTTTGTATCTATGTTGTGCTACTCTCATCGCATCATGCTTATGTGTTGGACATGCATACATCCTTATGCTATTGTGCTTTATTGGTTGCATGTTCGAATGATCATTTACTTTGCTATGTGATCATTGTAGTCATTTCCATATGACTGTTTTGGTGTATGATCAAGTTGCTCACATGTTTCACATCATATTTACTTGATCGCAATTTAGTTACTACGTTATACTTGTCCTTTTATTACTTGCTTTACCTTGAGGGTCTAATGTGTTTTGTGCAAGTGTTTCAGGTTACAGGTACATATGTTCCAAGTTTCATCACAGCTTCTAGATTTAGGTGTGAGTGAGTTTTGTCATTGTTCCCAAACTCACATTTAAGTCTAGAGTCTATTATATAGGGTGTTTTGTCACGGAATAGCCAAAGGGGGAGATTGTAAAGTTGTGATTTACAACTATGTTTTATATTGGCTTTATTTCATGACAAAAAGTGTTGTAATTGCTTTAATTTATTTCCTTGTATTTTGTGGAATTTTATTGTATTGGGTTTAGTATTAAGTTGGTGAAGACTCAAGCTTAATTGAAGATCAATGCATTTCGCGACTAGCCCGCGAGAAGGGTTCCCATGAAAAGGGCATGTGAGGAGCACATGACTGGAAGCTAAAGAGTCATGCCAGGCTATCGTTTTCACAAGTGTCTCATGGGAAAGTCCTTCCCGCGAGGTAGTCACGAATTTGCTTGGAGGATTTTTATGTGTGACTTTCTTACCCTTCACCCATACTATATATACCCTCATTACCCATAAATGTAGAGAAAGTCATTCAGAGAGAAAAACCCTAGATAGGTTTTCTACAACACACACACACCCATCTTTTAGAAAGAAAGCTACTCATCCTTAATGAGAAATCATTATAGCCTCTTCTCCTTCCCTCTCCCATTGTCATACCTTGAGAGGAAATTAGTACCCAAACACAACCCACACCTTTTCAGAGTGTAAACAGTGTTTTGGAGCTTGGGAAGCTTTGGGGAATTGCCAAAAGAAGCCGGTGAGGCTTGACAGATGCAATCGAGCATATTGTGGGATCTAGAAAGCTAGACAAGACACAGTTCCGAGAAAACTTGTTGGAGTAGGAGTTTGGAGGGCTTAGCTACATCGGGTAGATTAGGCTTGGAGGGTCTCTTGCTAACTCATGTATCCCAATTGATTGTCTAGTGGATCAGTTACCACTTAGAGGGCAGCGAAGAGGTTTTTCGCCGAGTTCTTCGGTTTCCTCTTCGATAACACATCGTCGTGTTATCTTATGTTTGCATCTCTCTTCCCTTACTCTTGTGCTTTACTTTTATTGTTTGTTATTCATGTTTATGCACTAGAATAGTATCGGTTGATTACGCTTCATTTACTCTTGTTTCCACATTTAGATAAGTTAGAATAAAAGCAATCTAGCCATAATTTTTAATTAGGGGTCTAAACAAGCTCTTGTTTTTAACACAATTTTCGAGCTTTCAATTTCAATGTATAGAAACCCTAATTCTCTACTCCTAAACCTTTACACGCTAAGCACTGATTTCTTCTCTTCTTCTTTTCCTTTTTGGAAGCTTGCAGACTCTCTCTACCTTTGACGTGGCTGACTTAAAAAGACCTAGTATACACACACATATATATACCTCTAAAACAACACTCCAATTTAGTCTAGGAAAACCAATCTCACTTCAATTAGTACTCTTAATTAATATCAACTTTACACATTAAGTATGTTTCCTACTTGGGCTAGAGTTTAAGACCCACTAAAAATTATCTCTTTAGCCTCCAAGAAGCCCATAAAACGTAAATAAGCTTCCAAGACTTTAATTCCCAATTAAACTCAAATTATGGTTGTTTAGATAGGCTAAAACTCTAAAGAATTTCGATAACACTTAAACTCCTAATCCAAATAGGTTTTAATCTCTTATCCTTTTTCTTAACTGATAAGGAGACTAAAAGTTAAATATGAATAATCCACAAAATAACTCTCCACGTTACATCTTCTTTTATTTATTTTCTTTGTAGATATCATAATATGAAATAATATCACCTTCAAAATAAATTAAATAATTAATCAATTTCACTCTAGAAATAATTAAATTAAATTTAAGTGAGGCAGGTGTTACACTCTCAGTCAATCTAATCACAACTTAAAACTTAAAACTCAAAGATCAAGACCAGAAAATATCCTAATCAAATAAAATTTGACTTGAGAATATTTTGTGAAAAACTCTCTCTTTGATTCACTATTTTCTAGTGAATCTTATGTGTTGTACCACTTAGAATCCATCCTTTTTGAAAATGTACCTTTTATGGTTTTATATAGTCGAAAAATAGGGACCTAGGGCGGCTCCCAGATGATGTGGGATTCATTCCAAACTAAGTTTTAATGCAGAAAACCTTTCCTTTCATAGTTTCTGGAACCCTAGCATGCACACGCATGCACGTGTATGCGTACGCATGCATGAAGCTGTTGGTAAATCTGGTTTTGTATCTTGTACAAAACACACAGCGAAAGCAACAAACATGGATCTATTTCATTCATGATTGATAACATGCACTATGTAAATTTCAGAATTTAAGAACAAAATAGCGTACCTTGGTGCAGTGAAATTCAAAACAAAAGATTAGAAGTACTTGGGAACACTTTTAATCTTCACTCCAATTCCACTTTACGCTCAAGAAATGTAGTCTCTCAATCAGTTTCCAAGGGAGAATAATCGAGTGGCTTCACTCACACATACACACCATTTCACAATGATGTCTCTCTTAAAATAAAATTATGTATATTTCTCCCTTTATAACTAACTGATTATCTAATTAGGCTGGCCTATTGGGCTTTTCCAATTGGGCTTTAGAGTATGGCTTGGAGTGGGACCAAAAGGGACCAATAAGACACTAGCTCCAATGGGCAACGGCTTTTCTATCAACTCTTGACAAGCCCAAAGTTACTATTAATTATATTTAATACCACTATATAAATATAATTGCACTCTAGACCTTATTAATAAATTATATCCCAAGACTCAAATGATATCATATGACCCCTCCATGAAATATCCATAGTGAACAAAAGTCATAAAGAACTGTCACTTTGTAAACAATTATTTTATCCTTGAGTACCCGGTTTAATCTTTTAGTTATTCACATTTATTGAAATCCAATTTCAATAAATATAAGCTTTAGTAACTCCTTACTAAAGTGGGCGCCTTGAATAACCAGTTCCCATTAAACTTATCTCAATGGGATATTTTGTGTCTTTATAAAGAGATTATGGATTCCATCTTGAAAATATGTGTTCCCTCAACATTACGTGTGGTTACCCAACATACTGAGATTTTGACCATAAATATTAGATTTTACTTCTGATATATCAAAGTAACCTACATTTTATGATCAGGTCCATTACCCTCTCAGGATTATGAGTCTATGAAATTAGAAGTCGTGAGATTAATTATTCAGGTAACAGTTGTTGATTGAATAATTAATCTCACGGCGGTCCAGTTCAATATGTCTTAACTCTTAAGACACATCAACACATCAACTAGAAGTCTCCACTTCCATGATCAGGACAAATCATCTTAGTTGATGTGTTATAATCTTCGCAGATGAAACGCCCAATTTCATCATCAACTACGAACTACGTTTTAAGTTTACAAGGAACTTGTGATTTATATCTTCTGTGACTTATTCACATAAATCACATACAATGCATCTCAAGGACTAAGATAATGTCTCATTATTTCATTAATAAATTGTCTCATATAATTAAACAATTTAATTATTTATGACATGCCAATAAATTGGATTTTAGGGCATAAACCCCAACAGAAGCATGCGTGCACATATGCGTGTATGCATGCATGCCCTAGGGTTTTCTTGGCCTTTCTTTTCCAAAAATAGTTTATTTGGTCCAAAAATAAGTTATATTTTCCATGAACTCTTTTCTGAAGTCAATTTTCATCTGATCAAACCCTAAACCAATTTTGGACTTTAGAATTCTTACATCATTAGGGAATGGGGGCCCGAGTCGTAAGGGGTACAAAATGTGGTGTTTACAAACACCATGAAGCCAAGGAACTTTCCTGATGACACCCCAAACACAAACTTACTTGGATTAAACTTCATGTTGTAAAGATGAAAGGTCTCAAATGTCTCCTATAGGTCGTCCAAGTGGTGTACTTCCCTCTTGCTTTTTACCAACTTGTCATCTACATTCTGCCCTACCTGCTGGATGAACATTTTGTTCACAAGTCTCTAGTAGGTTGCTCCAGTGTTTTTTAGCCCAAATGGAATAACCTTGTAGCAAAAAATCCCTTGGCTTGTGACGAACGAAATCTTCTCTTGATCAGACTCGTCCAACCTGATCTGATTATAGCCAGAGAAAGCATCCATGAAACTTAACAACTAGTGTCCAGCCGTTGAATCTACAAGGAGGTCGATCTGAGGTAGGGGGTAGCTATCCTTTGGGCACTCCCTGTTTAGGTCAGTGAATTCCACACACATTCTCTACTTGCCGATGGCCTTTTTAACCATCACCACATTGGCCAACTAGTCAGGATAGTAGACCACCCTAATGAATCATGCCTCCAATAGCTTGTAACCCCTTCTGCTATGGCCTTATCTCTTTCTTGAATGAATACTCTCTTTTTCTACCTAATGGGAGCGAAGGATAGATAGACATTGAGCTAATGAACATTTAGGTCAATTCCTGGTATGTCCTCATGGCTCCAAGCAAATACGTCCAGGTTATTTCTCAAGAAGAGGATGAGCTCCTTACGGACCAAGGGGCTAGCCTATGTGCCAAGACGGGTAATCCAGTCCAAATGGCTGACATCTAAAGAAATGTCCTCCAAGGCTTCCATTAGTTCTACCATCACTCGTCATTCTTCGGTGTTCAAGGCCTGTAGACTATCATCCATCTCCAACATGGATATATAGCTTTCGAGAGCTACCATCTAGTTCCCTTATGCCTCCCATATCCTGTACTTCGTCGGGAACTTTACTAATAGGTGATAAATAGAGGTGGCTGCTCTCCATGTGTTTAAAGTAGGTCACCCAATAATGTCATTGTATGCCAAAGAACAATCAACAACTAAAAATGTGATCTCTTCAGTAAGCTATTGAGGATAGGTGCCAATGGTGACTAGCAAGGTGATGGACCTAACAGGGAACACTTTGGAACTGCCAAATCTCACGAATGGTGTGTCTGGTGGTAGAAGTCGCTCCTTTTCGACCCTCATCCACCAGAAGGCAGGATAGTAGAGGATGTCAATTGAGCTCCTATTGTCCGCTGAGACCCGTCATGTATTAAAATTTGCTATTGACTGGTTGATGACTAGGGCATTGTCATGAGGGTGGTGGAGTCATCAGGCATCTTCTTCAATAAAACTGATAGTTGGGTAATAGACACCTCATTTGTACCCAGTTAATAAACTTTAGTCCCTGGTCCCAATGATGAGAGCTTTTCATGTCTACAAAAGGTAATTGCAGTTATTTTGATAGTTTGAAAATAATCATAACTCAAAAGTGCTCAAATCACTTTGAAAACGATGTTGAAAAATGGCCTTTGCTCATTATTTTTCCCATAACTTTTGATCTACAACAAATTTGTGTGCAGATTGTTTTATTAGAAAGTAGACATCCTGGGCTTTAAGTTGAACACAAATTGTGCCTTATTAGGACTTAAATTGAGTAAGTTATGACCATTTGAATTTGGGCCATCAAAGTTGTTAGATTAGGATTTTTGGGGACACATGTGTATGCATGAATCATGCATTCATGCACATGCCCTAACATGCACACTGCTTTTCAAAAGCCTAGAACTTCATTTTTTAGGGCCCTAAGCCTCCCTCTTTGATGGGCCCTAGTCCCTAGACCCTTTGGAACGTTCAAAACCCTATAAATGAGTCTGAAAACCATAGTTTAAATATATAAATACAACCTTATGCCTCCAAACTCAAACCCTAGCCAAAGGGAGACTCTTTTAACTAGAACTCTTCCAAAACTCTTTCTTTCTCTAAACTTTCTACACATCAAGCATTGGGCGCATTTTTTGGTTCTTCACAAACTCTCTCTACTACTCATTAGGGCAGAAACTACTTTCTAATCTAAATCAAAAACCTTTTTCAAACAATCTTTTCAAGAACATCTTTTTATTTTGAGTTGTGATTACCTTTTAACTATTGAATCCTTTGATTCCCTTGATTATCATTTGATCTTGTTGTGTAGGCACTGAGGGCCTGGCCTGTATGCTAATACGGGTAATCTGGTCCAGATGGCTGACATCTAGAGAGATGTCCTCCAAGGCTTCCATTGGTTCTACTGTCACCGATCATTCTTCAATGTTCAAGGCCTGTAGATGATTATCCATCTCCAACATGGCTATGTAGCATTCGCGAGCTGCCATCTAGTCCTTGCATGCCTCCCCTATCCCATACTCCATCAAGAACTTTACTAGAAGGTGGTAAGTAAAGGTGGCTACTCTCTATGCGTTTAAAGTTGGTCGCCCAATAATGTCATTGTATGCTGAAGAACAGTCAACAACTAAAAATGTGATCTCTTTGGTAAGCTGCTAAGGATAGGTGTCAATGATGACTGGCAGGGTGATGGACCCAATAAGGAACACTTTGGTACTGCCGAATCCCACGAGTGGTGTATCTGACAGTAGAAGTTGCTCCTTGTTAACCCTTATCCGCTGGAATGCAAGATAGTAGATGATGTCAACCGAGCTCCCATTGTCCACTAAGACCCATCGTGTATTGAAATCTTCTATTGATAGGTTAACGACTAGGGCATCGTCATGAGGGTGGTGGGAGTCGCGGGCATCTTCTTCAGTAAAACTGATAGTTAGGTAATAAACACCTCATTTTGTACCCGGTTAATAAATTTAGGCCCCAGTCCCAATGATGTGCTTTTCATATCTATAAAAGGTAATTGCAACTATTTTGATAGTTTGGAAGTAATCACAACTCAAAAGTACTCAAATCACTTTGAAAATAATGCTAAAAAATTACATTTGCTCACTGTTTTGCTCATAACTTTATATCTACAATGAAGTTTTGCATGTGGTTTATTTTATTGGAAAGTAGACATCTTGGGCTTCAATATAAACAAAAATTGTGCCTAATTAGGACTTAAATTGAGTAAGTTATGACCATTTGAAGTTAGGCCATCAGAGTTGTCAAATTAGGGTTTTTGGGAACACATGCGTACGCATGAATCGTGCATGTGTGCACATGCCCTGACCATGCGTGTACACACTACTTTTCAGAAGCCAAGAACTTCATTTTTTAGGGCCCAAAGCCTCCCTTTTTGATGGCCTTGGCCCCTAGACCCTTTGGAACGTCCAAAACCCTCTAAATGAGTTTGAAAACCCTAGTTTAAACATATAGATACAATCTTATGCGTCCAAACTCAAACCCTAGCTACAGGAAGACTCTTTTTCACTAGAGCTATTCCAAAACTCTTTCTTTCTCTAAACTTTCTGCACATCAAGCATTGAGCATGTTTTTTGGTTCTTCAAAACCTCTCTCTACTACTCATTAGGGCATAAACTACTTTCTAATCTAAATCAAAAACCTTTTTCAAACAATCTTTTCAAGAACATATTTTTATTTTAAGATGTGATTACCTATGAACTATTGAATCCTTTGATTCCCTTGATTATCATTTGATCTTATTATGTAGGCACTGAAGGGCCGGTTAAATATCAACTAAATTGTGTGTTCCATAAGCAAGGTGAGTCTCTCTTCATGGATCTTCCTTAATTTGGATTTTTATAACTTGTGTTCTTGTTGTTCTTAATTGATTTATTTGTTATACATGCTTAGAAATATGATTCATTTGCTCAATTTTGGTTTGTTATGTCTCACCATATTTTGATTAGAGAGTTGAATGATTGGATATATTGATGAACATATGTGTTTCGATGTGTTAAGTGTTGCTCTTGTTTGTTTTTAGATCCAATGCATGTTTAAGAATAGTTTATATATATATACATATATATATATATATATATATATATATTTGATATCTTTGTTGTTAGTTTAGGTTGTTTATTTTTGTACTAAAAGTATGCTAGGGTTTGTTAAATTGCTATTTTGTTTGTTGTTCTAAAACTGTGTTTCTAGGTGTGTATGTGTCTATGCACATGTACACATACTCAAAGTATACATATGCATACAGTTGGGATATGCATGCATACCTTATGTATGTGCACACATACTCATGCCCAAAAACATAGATTTAGAGCATTTTCTATTTTGTTTGTTTTGATTAGTTTTAATCACATGTTTAGGTCTTGTTGAGTTTAGTATTCACATGTTTAGCATTAGGGTTAGTAGAATAACTTGTTTCACATGCTTGGTTTAATAGATTGATGATTAGGGTTTATGCTTTGGTGAACCACATGAACATTCATGAGAACTTGAACATGCATTGATGCATGGGTGTTGAGGTGTTATAATGTAGTGAAGCAAGTAAGGTAAGTCATGCATAATTACATGAACATGCATTTGATTTGGTAAATGAATATGATGAACTTCCCTGATTAATGAACATGATAAATATGCTTGATTAATTCCCTTGATTGGTGTTACTGTTTTGTGATGTGCTTGCTGCCCTTGGATATATATTGCTAGATGAATGGTAGGATTTTATGTTATGGACGAGTGTAGGACATAGGCCATGTTTGGATGTTAGATGCATTTTAGTGTGTGTGAGTATAGAATAACATATTAGAAGATCCTTTGATGAGATTAGAATTTGGAACACAATGAGTGGAGGCCGACCTACGAGTCGAGTTGGGTTGGGTACCTAACACCTTCCCATCCCCATAACTAAACTCTAGACACGTGCTCTAATAAAGATCAGTCCTTCCACAAGGGTGCTATATTTATGGTTCCTAGATCAAATCTAGGTAGCAACTCCATTTACACCTTCTACCATGGTCCAATCTAGGCCAAGGCATACTTCCCACGAATTTGAGGAAACCCAAATGCACCATCGGGGGCGCTTGCATCTTAAGCAAACGACTGGTGATCCAGAAACTCTACATCATCCGTAGATAGGTCTTCCTCGCCTTTCTAAAGGAACTGGCCACCATGCTTCCTCTCACAATTGCCCTTATCTCTCCGAGTAAAGCTCTCAGTCTTTCTTTAGTCCACTGGATGGGTTCTAAATCCTTGGGAGGGTTCTCACTGGCTTTTTCTCTCCAAACAAACTGTTGTAGCTTTCCCTGCTTGATGAGCACTTCTATCCGTTGCTTCAAATCATAGATCTTGAAGGTGTCATGTCCATGGTCCCGATGGAAACGACAATACTTGTTCATTGGCCTCTTATCGTCCCTTATGTCATTCGTTTAGGCTGACTTTCTTCCTCTATCCAGATAAAGGTCATCTTGCCTTTCCCTTTTCTTTAGTCTGCCCCCTAGAGCTATCATGGCGTCCTCAACGTTCATATACTTCGTAGCTTTATATAACATGTCAACCATTGTCTTCGGGTCATTCTTGTAGATGGAGAAAATGAATTTTCCTAATTAAAGTCCATTGGTGAAAGCTATGACTAGGACCTTGTCATCGGCTTTCTTCAATCAGTAGAGCTTCCTTGTTGAACCGAGTCACATACAACCTCAAGCTTTCGTCCTCTCATTGCTTGATGTTCAACAAGCTTGCCAAGGACCTCTTGTACCTCTAACCGGCAATGAAGTGTGTGACAAAGTGTCAGTGTTGGGGGCTATCTTACTAAACCAAACTCTAGTCGATCCCTTTAGCATGGTAGGGAATGCTTTGCACATGATTTCATCTGGAACCCCTTGCAAATGCATGAGAGTCTTGAATGACTCTAGATGGTCAAGTAGGTCTGATGGACTAGTTGGTGGACACTAGCCCCCTCATAGTGTTCATCATCATAT
Organism: Quercus robur; assembly: GCF_932294415.1. Taxonomy (NCBI): domain Eukaryota; kingdom Viridiplantae; phylum Streptophyta; class Magnoliopsida; order Fagales; family Fagaceae; genus Quercus; species Quercus robur. Next base: position 35,801,209 of record NC_065537.1, on the reverse strand, counting down.
CCATCATTTCTTTCATTGTTTACATGCCATGCACATCACGCTGCTTTCCAGTTCAAATGGATGGTCAGTGTCCTCTTGTCGACCCCACCTACTAGCAACGTTGCTTTCTTCCTGATCTTCCCTTTCCTACCATTCTCTAGTCAAGCGGTGGCTGTCATTACGCTCATCATTGTCCCATTTTTCCCGTTGGTCGTTAGTATTCATTCCTCTAATTCAATTGCTACTCCAACTCCTGATTGTGTTGGGTGAGCCACTTGATTGCCACGGCGAGGGTTTGCACTTCCTTTCCAAGGCGTTGGGGGGGTTTCTAGTTTCCTAGTTGATAGTAGCCATCAATCTCATCTGGACCATGCAATTCTTTGTCTTAAAAGTGGTGATATGGCTAATCACTTGTTCCAACAGAATTGATGATGCACAAAAATCGTTAGTATGTTGATCATCCACACACGCCAACTAAGGCACCTGAAGAATAAGAGAACAAAGAACCAATAGAGAACGTCGGTAAGGTGCTGACCAAAGACACTCCGAAGGTTAAGTCAATGATAGGAGAATCTCTAAGAACTTAATAGTTTAAGAGTTAGGAAATTTCACGTACCTTAAAGAAAAGGAGGTTTAGTGCTTATTTAGTGGTGTAGGGCTTGACCAAGATCCTTTGAATGAATGAGCTTTCCTTGTAGAGAAGATTTGGAGTTAAGGCTCCGAGATCTTAGGGCTTCTCTTCCCATATAGGGAAGATATGAACATGCAGTAGGGTCTTTAGGCATGGTGTGCAAGTTATTTCCATGTAGAGACACATGTATGGAGAACACGTAAAGGCTTGTAGGAACCATAGTACTCAACTGTTGGTATGATCATTCATCTGTTGGAATGGTCATCCATCCATCGGTATGTGAGTGGAGGATGAGGTGTAGATTGTTTGTTAGGCGCATACACGAGCTACCCGACAGGTCCTCAAGGAAAGTGAGGCTCAAAACCATCGAGGCTTTAACGATTCGTCCCAACAGGTCTATGGTAGGTGGAACCCACTGGAGGGGGTATTCATCCTAACAGGTCAAAGTGCCCAGAAGACTTTTTTAGACGAAAATACCCCTTTCACCAATGGTCCTCGTCTTGAAAGATTTAGAGCTACGGTCGTCAAGATATCACGCTGGGAAGGAAGGTGACGCAATGCTGAAATATTTTGTGACATTTTTCCTTAAAAAATTTGCATCTTCTAATCTGAGGTAGATATTATCAAGCCTTTTTCATAAAAAGTAGCCAAAACCTTGTTCTTCAAGATGATTAAGCTAGATCACTCTAGTTCTTGCCCAATCGGTACAGTTTATTGTGCAAAGTTGGCCCAAAAACTACTTGTTTTTCCTTAAGGAAAAAAAAAGTGTGAAGATTGGTTTAGGAATTTTTGGCACTTTGGTGATATCTCATCCGTTTTAACTCTAATTTTGGCACATAAATTATCATTTGAAAGGAAAAAATATGCCATAGGAGACGGTCTAAAATTCAACACAATCCGACAGTTGGACCCTTTTAGGCTTTGAAATTTGTATTTTTGCACATTTTTTTGACTTGTTTTTTTTAATTTTGGCATTTGTTTTGACGCATGAATTGGGGTCAAATAAAATACAATATCAACACCAAGGGCCCTTGAGGTAAGTTTTCCAAGGCCCTTTGCCACTAGCTAGTGAGGAAGGAAAAATTAGAGATGCGGTCTCAACATATGGTTGGAACTAGTCAGCGATCCCTTTTGAGCTTCCCCCAAATTGCAAGAAGGTGCTTTGGGCAACCCCATTTCCTATGGAAACTACTAGCCAAGATATTGGATGGGAGAAACACATGGGGTATTCGATCTCAAGAGTGCATACAGAATTGCTTCAGGCTTAGGTCCCCTTCAACCTTTCCATGGTAAATGGGTTTAGGACCTTAAAACCCTTCCTAGAATCCAAACTTTCTTATGGAAGTGCTTCCACAATAGTATTGGAGTTAGAGAGTGCCTTGTATCAAGAAGTATGGCTATGGACACCACTTGTCCCCTATGTCATGGTGGTATGGAATCAGTTGTTCATGCTCTTTGAGACTATCCTATCATTAAGTCTATCTGGAATCATTTGGGAATCCCAAGCAGTAGTGGCCTCTCCTTTTCTCAAAACCTCCATATCTGGTTAGCTACAAACTGCACCATAGAGAAAGCCACTTCACAATGCTCTATTCCTTGGAGGGTGGTGTTTCCTTTTGCAGTATGGACAATATGGAATGTAAGGTTGAATTTAATCAACCATCTTATTGGTTTTATTCCGTACCAAATTTGCTTGTATTTCAGCATTTAGTAACCCTGTATTTAGGTGGATTTGTTGTAAGGTTAGTGAGTGAAATGGAGTGTTAATTGCTCAAGAGTGTGCAAGAAAACAGAGACTCGCGGCTTGATCTCGCGAGTGGCTCGCGGCTATAAGCCGCCAAATGCAGCACACGTGCCAAGCGTGCCAGAAGGTGAACAGTCATGCTAGCTGGAGCACTATAGGACAAAACAGGACAACTGGCCATACGGTTATCTCGCGACTTAGTCAAGTCGCAAGGCCAAGCCGCGAGCCACCCCTGTTTTGTAAAACCTGGCGTTTCACATTCCTCACTCACTCTAGTATAAATACCCCTTATACCCACAAATGAAAGGGGGTTTCCAGAGAGAATTTTGAGAGAGAAACCCTAGAGTAAAATGAGATTGATTCACCTACAATCTATACATTAGAGTCTCTTCAAATTCCTCAACTCTCTTCCTCTCCATTGTCAAACCCTTGAGAGGCATTTTACCAAAACCTTGTTCTCACCATATTCATCACTGTGAGAGGGCTGTTTGGTGTTCTGGGAAGCAGTTAGGAAGGAACCAATCTACATTGGTTGATGCTACGATCTAGTAGCGGAATCCGGGAAGCTAGAAAAGAAAAAGGTTTGGCATAACCTCGTTGGAGCAAGAAGCTTGGAAGGCTTAGGTGCACTAGGTAAATTAGGCTTGAAGGGTCTATTGCTGTCCATATATCCCAACTACATTTTCTAGTGAATTGTTTACCGCTTGGAGGGCGGCGGAGAGGTTTTATGCTGAGGGCTTCGATTTCCTCTTCGATAACACATCGTGTGTTGTCTTTGTATTTGCATCTTCCTTCCCTTTTATCTTTGCCTTTTATTATCTGCTGTGGGTTGTGATTATAATTTGGCTTAGATAGTTTTTCCAATTCTATATTATAGCTTATGTTCATTTTCCGCACACTAGTTGTTTGACATAATGCTTGAATTGGTTAAGTTGTAAATTGGGGGTCTAAACGTTCAAGGTTGTTTATACACATATTTGAACTTTCATGAAATAACAAGAATCAAGTGGTCTTTAAGAGTAGAAACTCCAATCCAAATCTAGCAAAAGAGATAACTCATAGGGTGAGGGAATTCTTTTACTGTGCTTATTTTCCAAAGGTATCAGCAAACCTTGTAATCAAGCAAATTAGATGGGAGAGACCAACATGGGGTTGGGTAAAACTAAACACTGACAAATCCTCTCTGGGGAACCCGGATCTGGCAGGAGGTGGAGGAGTAATTCGAGACAAGGATGGTGCTTGGATTGTGGGGTTCTCTAGAAATATTGGCATCACATCCAGCTTTTTAGCTGAACTATGGGCTCTTCATGATGGCCTCTTACTCTAAATAAATCGAAATTTTAATGTTGTTGAGTAGAATTAGATGCAAAATCTGTTATAGATGTTTTTTACTCTCCAAGCTGTCCTAACAATTTGATCTCTCCATTGGTGGATGATTGCAGGAGATTGACTACCCAAATTCCCCAGATTCGTTTTAACCATTGCTAACGAGAAGCAAACAGAAGTGCTAACAACAAGCTTGCTAGGATGGGAGCTTTCCAAGAGAACCAATTAGATCTTTTTGAATGTTCGCCTGTGGACGTTTCTAGTATTTTTATTTTTGAGTTTAACGGTCTGTACTTAAGCCAGGAATGCCTAGATAATTTGTTGGTTCCTTATTTTTCACAATGATATCCTCCTTTTTTACCAAAAAAGCAAGTTTGTCAATTAATGTAAAATTTTGTGAAACTTTTTGTTGCTATGATATATTTGTAGTTGTAGATAAAAAGTGACGTTGATAATGGATCCAATTGAGAATATGTCAATTCAATTATTGTGAAAAATTATGTATGTGAGAAATGTTATTTACACAATATTTTTATAAAAAATCTTTAGATGACAAGACCTGTCACCTAAAATTTGTGGTAAAAATATTGTAAAAATACTATAGATATACCACTTCTTCTTTCTTGTATACACAGCAGGTAAAAAATCAAATGTTTTTGGGTGAAAGGAAAAGAAAAATTGTAGTGAGTGAGGAGAAATCAGGGCACGTTGATAAGGAGATGGGCCACAAAATGCAGTCTCCTTCTGACAGAAATTTGTTGGCCCACCTGCAAAGTGTCAGACAGGCTTCAAATATGGACCTACTTGCAGCAGCCTCAAACCAAAATGTTCTTAGGACAATAAAGGAAAAGAATCCGGGACAGGAGATGAGATAAATATATAAATGAAATGGCACCAAATTTTGCTAAACAACCAGGTTATTGTCTTCCTCGTCCTTTGCTACCCTTGACTCCGTACTGTGTGGTGTGTGGTGCACTTTGCGCCATCCCATAAATATTTATGCTATAATCCGCATGCATGGTTAAAGCCTTAATCCGCTTTCCACCTTCCCCAAGACAGCCAGTATTATGCATTATTTATTAACTTTTACATTTACTATTTACCTATATCTCAGAGAATGCACAGTAAAGCATGGCATGAAAGAATGCAAAAAGGGATTCCATGCATATCTTACTTTCTGTATTTTATTTATAAATCTCTCTTTTTATCTTATTTTATTTACGCAAAATATGAAAAAGAATTAAGGTTTAATACTTATTAACTCAAGAGTATAGTGATTCGATGTTACTATCTAGCACTTTTCATTCCAAGACTTGGATTGAAATTCCTTCTCCCTGTTTATTGTAAGTAAAAATCATTATATTGTATATATACACAACAATAATAATAACAGTAACAGTAACAGTAATAGTAACAGCAACAGCAATGACGACAACAGTCAAGTTTTTGTCAATTATGGACCATTAACAAACTAGTTAGGGTCAGTAACTTACATGTATTCTTTTTCGTCATTCTCTTCTATCCAAAATTGTTACTTTTTGTTACCTCCTTATTTGGTATGTCATTTTTACTAATTCTACTAATATCATTTTAGATCTTCCACTACCTCTTCTTATTTTCTCAACTTGAATCAACTTACAGTTTCTCATTGGTGTATTAATTGCTAAACTATACATGACCAACTAACTTAAGTGATTCACTCTCAGCTTTTCATCAATAGGGGTTACCCCATTGTTTAAATAAATTTCATCATTTCGAATTCTAATTTTCCTTGTATTTTAATTTATTCATCTTAACATTCCTATTTCAACTGTACTCATTTTATGAACATGTTTCTTAAGAGCCTAACATCCAATACCATAGAACATAACTAGTTTTATAGATGTCTTATAATATTTTCCTATGTCCTAATGTGCTTCTCTACTTTTATTAATATTATATCTCATCTACTTATTCAACAACATTTATTTTCTAAAGCATTTCTCTAAATTTCTAAATTGACATTAATTCCAAGTTTAGAATGAAACCTATTTGACTAACGTTTGTCCCATTTTTTAAGGTGATTAAGTGTGTGTCCTTCGCCTTTTTTTATCAGTTTGCAATTTTTTTTTTTTTTTTACTATATTTCCATGGTGAGAATTTGCGAGGATTCTTCCCTATTTTCACAATGGAAATACAATGAAATTCTAAATTATATCTCATGCTCATGTGTATGTTATCCATCATCAAGTAACACCAAAGTCTTCGTGCTCCTTGTGCTATGATTTATGTCATACAGACAGGGAGGTTAGCACAATTAATTGATATGGGCTAGGGCATCACAATAGTGAATCATTACATTAAGGGGGGTTTGGTTTGTTATGATATGTCCTTAATGTGATGCACATTATGATAATGTGACATTAAAATTTTTTGTTTATTTTATTTTTTCTAACATTACCATAATTTAAAATTACAAAATATATCACATTATCTTAATCTCATCGCCTTCCTAAATAATGTAATGTTGTATTATTGTATTGAAATTACATTAATGTAATATTATAATAACGCAATATTATGACGTAATATAACATCACAATAAACCAAATGCCCCCTAAGTGTGCTCTCAAGGCTCATACATCAATCGCTAGAAGCACTCTTAGTGTAATGATCCAATATTAAATATATTTCTACTTTAGTTGACAAATGATCAAATGCATTTTTTTTAAATTAAATTTACAGCTAACTTTGGCTCCATGTTAAATAATTTGAGGAAGTCGGTTCGAGTCACTCAAGTATACCATCCTATAAATCTTGCAATTTTTGTGACGAGGCCACTTCCTTCCATGATCTTGGACGACTTAACATCTTCTAGGGTTATCTTAGAACTTAAGAAAGCCAGGAGCTTAGATAATCTTTTCTCCTTTTTTTTTTTTTTCAAGGGATCGAGAAATCCAGAGTAAGGGAAAGGATCCCCCCCACCCTAACAAAGTTCCATTGAGGGTACGCTTATTCTTAGTAGTGATCTTCATGCCTTCTTTATAGCCCTACCCATACTTGCAATTGAAATCTTGAGCTTTCAATCCATAAACTTAGTACTAATTCATATGCTAGCAATGTTAGGGATACAAAATATTTCATAATCTTTTTTATAACTGTTGATATGATAAGTTGTGATGGAAGCACATGGATTCTAACATAGGTTTATACAAAAAAATCTGCCTGACCTGCTTACTCATGCCAACCCATGTATGTTTATTATATGAGGCAATGTGGGTTGGGCATATGACTATCAAATTAGCAGGTCAATTTGACTTTTGGGATGAGATTTTTATAACTTGTTAAGAATCGACTTGTCTAACTACAATTATATATTATATACTAGTCACTAATCCTGTGCAATGCATGGGAAATCATACGTTTGCTTTGAATTTATTAAATTTTGTTAGAATGAAAAAAAAATTATTTACTAAACTATCTACTTGATTATCAATTATTTTGATTATAAATTATTAAGCAACAAAATTTGAGTAAACGATCAACATCAATGCCTAGGAATTCAGTTTATTTTTTTAATAGGTTATACCTAGGAATCATAGCCCTCATTGATCTCAAGAACTAATAACAACATGAAACAAAAAAAAAAAAAAAAAAAAAAAAAAAAAAAAAAAAAAAAACCAAATTATAGAAATTTACAAATATATTCACCAAATGTTCATTTTGTAATCTATGACTATTAAGCATGCGTTTACCTAACGCGTTTTTTGCGTTTTAAATCCTGGGTCCCACGACAATAAGTTTTCAGCTAACTTAAAAAATGCGCATTTTGCCTATCCTAGGTCCCACGACAATAAGTTTTCCTAACGTGCGTTTTGCGTTTTGCCTATCAACTAGCTTAAAAAATTATTTTGCTACAATGTTTTCAACAATAAGTTTTCAGTTTTCAACAAAATAAGCGATATCCAAACAGACCCTTAGGTTGCGTTTGGATAGCTTTTTTTGCTAACTTATTTTACTATTCACCTTATTTTTGCTACTATTCATGGGTCCTACTATACTTTTTGGTACTATTTATGGGTCTTACTGTACTATTTCAGTTAACTTTTACCTTTATCTACAGTATTTTCAACAAAAAATTTTCAATTTTAACAAAATGAGCAAATCCTAAACAAACCCTTAAAATAAGGAAAACCCTCATTACTCCCTATATGAATAGATCAAAACATATAAAAGAAAATAATTGAAGCAATTTCAAATTTCTCTCAAACATTTTGTCAAACACCTTTAATGGTAATGAGGAGGCTAAACTCTCTTCATGTCTAAAAGATTCTAGAAGTCTCAATTATTAGAGCCCGTTTGGTAAGAGAATTCTAGCAACGTTATTGTTGTTTTGTGAAAATACGTGTAGGTAAAAAAATACTGAAAACTATTATTTAAGTAACAATAACAAACACGCCCTATATGTTATGTGAGGGAAAATATAAAATTCAAACGACAAATTGTAAACATGAAGTCATAAACTAAAGAACTGAACTTTTTTGATTGGAGGACTTAGACTTTGAATATATTCAAATATTTATTAATTAGAGTTCATATAATTTGTTTAAAACACTTAGAATTATATGTGCATATATTTTAACTAATATACCTGTCTATTAGTACTTAAATTTCAGCATTAATAATAATGATAAAGGTGGTGATATAAAAATTGGACCTGGATGACAACAATAAAAAAAAAAACTAATAATAAAAAAAAATAAACACATTAATTGTATTAACAAATGAAAGCATGTATAATTGAAATTTAAAATTTCAAAAAGTTGTTTCAATTTCAAAACACTACAGTAAATTCACATGATATGTCAGGTGGCTCATAAACCAAGAGCCCACAACTACCACATAATATAAAAGAAAAATAAAGGATGGTAGTATGACTCAAAACATGAGAAGAAGGAGACGAAATAGAAAGGTAGGGAAGACTAAGAAAACTTGAGTAGTATAGGGAGATGAACGGTGACGTTAGATGACAACAGGAAAAAAGTGGTAACAGCGGCAACGACATGAGTTCTACCACTAAATTCTTTTTTATTTTTTTTTCTTTTTCACTTTCGGAAATTTCTATCATGCTCGGCACGCTATCAACCTCCTTAGCTGTGGCTGGTGAGTAAGGAGCCAACAAAGTTGATGTGGCATTCTCTTGAGAGATTAATCAAGGTTCAAAAGTTTTAGTTATATAGTATTTATTATAGATCTGTTCTGAGGAAGATGTCTATTGGTTTGTGGGTATGGTGGGTTTTGATTGAGGAATCTGTGGGTATGGTATTTTTAGATGCTTTGTTGTTGGTTTGCCATAGGTATGATCGTTGGGGGAGATGGTAGAGGAGGAGCATAGAGGACCATTAGGTTGGGGGAGCTGGTAGAAGGAGAGAAGGTAGGGCGTGCATTTTGGAGAAAGAGAAGCCAGAGCATCGGGTTAGGGTTTTTGAAAAGCTTTATTTTATATATATATATATATATATATTTTTTTTTTTTTTTTTTTTTTTTTTAATATTGTGCTGACGTGGAAAATTGCAGGAGTTTCAGAAGTTTCGGTTTTATATAAACTAGTCGCTAACCCGTGCGATGCACGGGAAATTTATCGAGTATGATATATGATTTAATCTTGGTTTATTTTACTACAATTATAGATATTGAATTTATTTATAACACGATATAGCTAAAATATATATTAAACAGTTATATGTTATGAAATAAAGAAAAAAAAATGTCTTGTATAGTTATTGTTATTAGGGTAAATTGCAAATTACACTCCTAAAGTTTGGGGGTGTTTGGATTTTACAAACTAAAATTTCAGAATTTGGATTTTACTCTCTTAAGTTTGGAGTGTTTAGATTTTACATCCTAACGTTTCAGAATTGGATTTTACCTCTTAAAGTTTTGGGATGTTGGGATTTTATACCTCCAAATTCTAAAACTTTAGGGTTTAAAATCCAAATACCCTCAAATTTTAGGGAGTAAAATCGAAACACCCCTAAAATATAAGGGGTAAAATCCAAATTTTGAAACATCAGGGTGTAAAATCCAATCACCTTCAAACTTTATGGGGTAAAATTCAAATTCCAAAACTTCACAGTGTAAAATCCAATCACCTTCAAACTTTAGGAGTGTAATTTACAATTTACCCCCTATATTGATTATAAAAATGCTATGGAACATTAAATATATATATATATATATATATATATATATATAACTGATTATAAACTAACAAAATTTGTTAACACACCTTAAATTGAATATGTTCCGTAATATAGAGCTCTTGATCTTTTTTAATTAATTTTTTTAAATTGATAAGTGCAACTCTTGAATCTTGATAAAGTAAAATCTACAAATTAAGAATTTAACACATTAAAAAAGTTTTATATCCCTAAATTTATTGTTTAATGAGTGTCTACTATAGTAACCTGTTGCAATACTTGTCGATAAAACCAAAAACCCCTTAATCCCACACTATCATTTGATTTGAGAAATTTGTTAAAATCCATAATTCACAACCATAACTCATAGATTCCCAATTTAAATAAATAAACACAAACAATAAAATAAAAATAAAAAATCAAACATATCAAATTCTATACCCATTTAACAAAATCTGCTTCATATTGAATATTTAATATTATTTAACAAATAGACAATCTCTTCTATAATATCCAACAAAAATACCTTAGAATAACCCAACTTAAAATTTGGAATGATGAATCCTATTAGTGGATAGCAATAACCACAAAGGCACAAAGATTATTCCTTTTGATTGCCTATAATAGAGGTTAAATGACTATAGTAGATTTTTGTATATAGAGCTAAATCAAATGACTGGATTAATAAGAAATTTTCACCAAAAAGAGAAAGAGAGAGCAAAATAAAAATTAAAGAAAAAAAATTATATAGACAATTCAAAGAAAGCTTTTAAGAACCTGAGACCAAAAACTTGATCTCCACAAAATAACATAGCTTTCACCTAATATGACGGTAACATAGTTGGGTTTACGGTTTAGTTGTTTACATATTGATTATCTGTAAGACATGGAGCATGTATTGTTGTGTGTGCTTGTTAGACATTGAGCATGCTCTGTTATGTATTCTATAATTGATTACAAATATGAGTCAAACTCGAATTCAAGCTAATGAGACCTACAAAAATGAACATGGTACAATTTCCAAATTAGGAACAAAAAAATCAGGTATTATGTCAACCAATTTTAGTGCATGAAACATAGAGTCTCATTAAATAAGTCCACACCAAAATAATAAAGAAATTTTTTTTAGAGGGGTGATTGGCAGAGAGAGAAATAAATCAAAGCTTCAAAAAAAACAAAATAGCCAAGCACTGAATTAAAAAGTAAAATCAAGGTGACCTAATTTTTGCTCTAATTGGGTTAGACAAAGGTCAAGAAAAGTTACATGAGTGTGGGGGCTTTTAGAGACAAAGAAGACCAATGGTGTAAGTTGTAGGAAGCAATTGTTGAAGCAATTTGAAAGTCGGTGACTCTTCTATATAAAAGCGCAAAAAACCCTCTAAACTCTGATAATACTCCGCTTGAAATCCAACGTAATTTAATTCCAAGCAATGTCAACCCTTTGCAATTGCTCCAGCCCCTTATTTCTCACGTTCATGCTCTCAATGTGGTGGTTGTTGCTAGCTTTAAATTCAAGGATACTGAAAGCAACGTAATTTAATTCCAAGCAATGTCAACCTTTTGCAATTGCTCCAACCCCTTATTTCTCATGTTCATGCTCTCAATGTGGTGCTTGTTGCTAGCTTTAAATTCAAGGATACTGAAAGTGGACATGTTGAAGATTTTGAGAGTGACTCTATAACAGTTTGGTTTTGCGTGTGGGGTTTTAGGGTTTCCAAAGACAAAATCTTGTAAAATTGTGAGGGTACACATCTTATATAAAACCTAAAATAAAAAGAATCTAAAATATAAAGAAAAAAGAAAATAGTGGTGACGTGGAAAATTGTGGGAGTTCCAGAGGATTCGGTTTTATATATATATATATATATATATATATATATATAGATAAATATATAAATTAGTATATATTTATTTAAGAATAAATAATATTGTTATTTTTCTCTTTCCTTTTTTTATATTTATTTGTGAGAACAAAGATTTATTTGAAATAATACCCATTAAAAATATCAACTAAAAATCTCTCTCTTATAGCCCATTTAAAATGCCTTAAGTATAAATGTGTTTCGAGTAAATTCATCAACTTGCTAAACCTGCCTAACCTATCGATTCAAAATTGTTTATATTTTCAACTGACTTGTTTGTTTTTAAAGGTTGATGGATTGGTAATGGATTGTAATATTTCTAACTTGCAAATAACAGTTTGATTAGGAATATTAGCCTCAACCTATGCAACCCGAGTCACCCTACTCTTGTATACACTCCTAGTCTAATAACATTTTTATTGACACTAATCACCAAACAAAGAGAGAGATTCAAATGTATCTTAATATTTTTGGAAAATGACTGAAAAAATCTGTCTATATTTATTGTTCATTTTTAAATCTTCATGGGCCAAAAGAAAAAGAGAGTAAAGTTATCAAGATCAAGCTAGATTGTGCCTGTTTGGTATAGATTTCAAGCATCCTTATTCAAAATGATATGAAAACTGTAATTTACAATGCCCCTTCACATTCTAAAAAGTATTATAAAAACACATATTTAAATTATTCATAACGTAGAAAATGTGTTTGATACTATATTTCAAATAACATATTTTAAAATGTAAAAAAACGTAATTATGTATTTGGTTTTTGATATGTGTATACGTGATTATATGGAGAGGGGGGAAAGTACCTCATTTTACAGTTGCACAGACCCTCTCTCTTTTCTTTTCTCCCCTGCTCCTGTTTACTTTTTCTGTGCCCTCAAAACCCACTGCTCGACCTTCTCTCGGTGGTTCTCATCTCTATCAAAGCATTCCAAGGTGAAGCAAGTCGCCTTTGTCGCCGTCAACAACCACCGCAAAACCCACGTATCAAAGACTCTGGCTTGAACTCCGAAAATCCACAGATCTGACTGCAAATCCAGGTTTGAACAAATCTTTGAAATTGTACGTTAATGGGTTTTCAATGTCTCCATAATTTTCTTTTCCTTCTGCACATAACATTTTAATTGATAAATATTATTATAAGATGGGTTTTGTGAAACTTGTGAAGGTTTCTTTGAATCTGAAAAATGCACTTGCCCGGATGGGTCTTTTACAATGGCCTTCATTAGCTCCAACAGTGCTGCCAAATCTGATTGTCTAGAGGCAACTACTACCCACAACAATATTATCAACAGATTACCTGCATTCTTTGATTACACAAAGACCCAGCTCCCAAAAACTTCAAAAGGAGAAAAACAAGGTATTGAAGGAAAATGAAATATTGGAATGATACATAATTAATACCAGCAACAATAATGAGTAAATAGAGGAGTAAATATGAGATAGAGTCCAATCTCATGTGAAAGAGGGAGAGAGAGGAGTTTGAGGCGTTAGAGGGAATCCAGACCTGAATGGTAGGAGACAGAGAGAAAAGAACTCTTGCGCGCATGAGAGAGAGAGAGAGAGAGAGAGAGAGAGAAGTTCTAAGTGTGGTCTGATTGGGGTTTACGGTCTTTAACATATTTATAAAAATGTCATGAATAATGTTAATTGAAAAGTAAAACAGGTAAGAGCATCTACTGTAGTAGAGTTAAAAAGATAGCTATTTAGCATCATAAAAAAATTACTTTATCTATTTTACTTACTCACATGTTCCAGCAATAGATATATTTTAACTTTCAACACAATAAAATAATATATCTACTACAATAAAATAATATATCCATACAAACTTCTCAGATTTTCTTAAAGTTTCTTGGTAGCCAAACATAGCAACCCACACTCAACATAGCACAAACATCCACCACCACCAGTCCACAGCAAAAACAAAAAAAAAAAAACCCAAATCCTCAATCTTTTTCTTCAATCCAAACCAAACAAAATCACCAACAGGAGACAAACCTAGCACAAATCAGAGACAAACCCATGCATCGATGCTGCCCACACTGTCAACATCCTCGCCGATGCTTTGGTTTCCAATTACGCTACATTTCTCTCTTGACTTCGATCTCATCGCTCTACTCGTGGGTCTGAGGCAAACAGCGGAGTGGGTCTGAGGCGGATGGCAGTGTGGGTCTAAGGCTGATCGGCAGCTTGGGACGTCTGATGGGTCAGTGACGTTGAGCTTCCGTGGCGATGACGTTGACGATGAGTCGAGCCGGCAGCGATAAATAGAGTGAGCTTAAGAGATCGAAGTTGAGAGAGTGAGCTTGAGATAGATGAGCTTCAAATGAGATGAGAGTAAATGAGAGAGAAAGGCACGGTGTGAAGAGAAATAAAAAATAAGCAAGTTGCATTATTTTAATCCCCGGCTGGAATAAAATTTTTTTTTTTTTTAGCTCTCAGTTATAGTGCACATCTATCTATAGATATGTACCATAGCAATGAAGTTAAAAAAAAAATAGCTATAGCTCCACTGCTAGATGGTGGTTTTTTGTGTTTTGGTGGAGCTAAAATAGTTATATAACTATTTATCTCTACTGCTGCAAGTGCTCTAAAAAAAGTTTTTTTAAATTTAGGACCTGTTTGATAACAGTGTTTAAACAATAAAAAGTGTTGTTTAAACACCACAATACGTATTTCTATACAATTTTTTACCTACAAGTATTTCTATTAAACTTAAACAATGTTACTAAAATTTTTTTACCAAACAAACACTTAATGTTCAAACACCCTAAAATGAGAAAGTCTTATTAAAAAATCCCTTTTCATACGCATTAATTTTTTTAAAAAACATAATTTTCAATATTTAATCATTAAAAACGGTTATTTAGACTTTTCACCAGAGGGGTTGATATTCTTTTTCTTTTTGTTTCTTTGTTATTTTGTTTCCCGGCCGGCTGTAATAATAAGCGGGCCCAGGATGATAAGAGCATCCAATTCCAATCCAATTTATGTTTGATGTGGCTAGAGCTACATTGTTGTACGGGTCAAAATAAATTGCAAGAAGAGGAAGAAATAAAGAAGGGACAAAGAGCCAAAAGATGCGCACAGACAAAGAAGCAGTGAGGCAGAACAGTGTCTGAACTGAACTGTGGAGAGTGAAACACAGAGAGAGCAGAGAGAGAGAAAACCATTTCAGTCAAAAAAGAGCAAGCAACATGGGTGAAACAGTGAAGCGCACACACAAAGTTTGAATTTTGAAGAGAAAGAGAGTAAAGATGGAAAGGAAAGAAAAAGGTGGTGGGAGGAGTGAGAGAGAAGAGAAAAAAAAGCAAGGATTAATGGTGAAAAAGTTGAAACAAGGTATGTTGTTGGTGGGGAAAAGAGGAGGAGGGCCTTGTACTCCACCACCCACATGGAGACTTGAGCTTGATAACAACCTCACCTTTCCCAACAACGCCAACATATCCACATCAATCTCTGCTAGAAAGCTCTGTGCTAACCTCTGGGAGATTCAGCCCCACCACCACAACCCCGTTGCTAAAATGAGCAGGAATGGTGCTAGGATTCGCCGCCACAAACGCAGGGAAAACAAGGGGTTTCAGATTTCCAAACACTTGGTTGACCCTCCTAGTACCCCACCTAACCAGGTACCACTTTTACCTTTGTGGGCTCTGTAAGTTAACTTTTCATGTGTTCTTGTTGGTCTTTGTCTCTCTCTTGTTTTATTGATGTTTTGCCTTGGCAAGGCTAGGATTCCACTAGTTTGGTTGTTGAAGTGTTAAATTTAGCTATAATCTTCTTGGCTCCGTGAATTGATCACATATTTAAATTTAGCACAAGTTTTATTTTCAATTTTTGGTTCATTACCATATACTTTATAATTTCACATGTTCATTTGGGGAATTCAGTTCCAAGTTTTCAACTGAATGGTTTCTACTTTGGTTTCATGACTTTTTGTTAGCATTTTCCCAAGCATGACTTTTCTTGGGCACGTCTTGATGGATCCGTTTCATTGAAATAGGAGGATTTTAATACATGGTTTCTAGTAGTTCAGACTTGTAACAATTCCTCAATTTAAGTTTATAAATCCAATCTGTAACAATTCCTCATTTCCTCTACTTTTTTTTTTTTTTTGGTTGCCGGGGGGGTTGGGGGGGAGGTTGTGGAAGCATGCCTTTACTCAACCATGGTGGAGTGAGCATGCTTTTACTCAACCATGGGAGCCACCAACAATATTCGCAGTGACCACTTGTCCCGTTGAACCATCGGCTAATACCACTTGTTGGCATTTTTCAGGTTGTGAGAGCTTCATATAACATCTTAGGACACCACTTAACCTAAAATCTTAAGCTAATGAGTTTGAGCCCAACAATGTTATCTTAATTACTAACTCTTACAATTATTATATGCTTTAGGAATTTACTACTTAAACAACCATACGAATCACACATGAATATTCCAACATATTTTTTTCCATGTTTTCTCTTCCTCTTTGTTAAAAGTATATTTTCAATCCAATTAGTAATTTTTGCCATATGTTTTATTGCAGCCAGAAAGGAAAAGTAGGTTGAGGAGGCATGTTGCAGCATCACTTATACAACACCCTCAATCTGTTGACAGGAATGATAGTGCTCTACAGCCCATATCTCCCTCAAGTTATAGTAGCTCATTCGAGGTAAGAATTACACTCACCCTTCCATCCCTCCCCCCCCACCCCCCCCCCCCCCCCCCCCCCTCCCCCCCCCCCCCCCCCTTCCCCCCCAACACAAACAAAAATGGTTCTCTGTTATTGGACTTTTCTTCATTTCTTTCTTTATAGCTCTCTCTCTCTCTCTCTCTCTAGCCTGTGAGTTTTTGTAATATTCTCAGATCAACAATTTGCTAAATTACAATATAGAATAAATGTATTTGATTCATAAACTGTGCCTGTATTCCTTTGGAGCACAAAATGGCTGTTTATCAGAAACTTTTTAAGTATGAGAGTGATTAATGATTATGTTGCAACTTATCTACTGTATATTACGAAGTTGGTATATCATATCTTGTCTTTCTCTCTCTCTCTCTCTCTCTATATATATATATATATATAACTCATATGTTAGTGATATATCGAACATTTCACCTTTGGATTTTATGTGTGTCAATTTAGTCCTGCATTGTCAATGTGAACAACTAACAGCTTGGACATTATGTTTGTGACAAATAGAACATTCTATTAAATTAAATGTTAATGGAGTTAATCACATTACATGGGTGATTTTATCGATTTTTCATGCATTTCAGCCCCCCTCCTCCCCTACTCTCTTAACATTAAAAACGAAAGAACATAACACTTACAGATTAACCAAATTTGCCCGATGTAGAGGCAATAAAAAAAGCTGCATAAATATATATATATATATATATATATAATCTCCAGAAAATGGCCGAGTCCAACCAATCTTACTTGATGTTGACTAAATCACTAAAGTAAAACATCCTCCCAAATGAACCACATACTACAAAAGAAAGAAAAACAAAAAACAAAGATTATGAAAGAAAGGATGCCATTTTTGGTTATTAATTTTACAAAAACAATGCCGATGAAGAGGGACTAAATTGGCACACAAACAAAATGTCCAACGGTTTAATTGTTCAAATAAAAAATGCAAAACTAAATTGGCACTCATATGAAAATTAAAGGGTGGTTTTTTTTTTTTTTTTTTTAAAAACCCTTTTTTTTTTTCCTCACATACAGTCGTTATTATAATATTGTTCAAAAGGGAGGCCTTTCTAAAAAATCCCCATTTTAAATTATACAATATCCTATCAGATTTAGAATTTTTACGTTAAATTTCAGAATGTGCTTACTTGTGATTTCTCTTCTAATTACATCAACAGTTGTATTAATCCTTGCCTGTCATGCTTGTAAATTATGCCAAAGACCCTATTTTTATGACTTCTATAAAGGCAGATACTTGCTGATGAGCATCATGACTGGCATACAGTAGTTGGTTAATTAATCATGTAATGGTGACGAGATGTAATCATATTAGTTGATGATTTGTTAACTTCCTTTTGGAATTGCAGTTACTACGGGTGGAACTAGAATTTTGAGAATTGGGGGGCAGGGGGGATGCGGGCTGGGGGGCAAAATAATAGTAAATATAAAAATTGAACCAATTTAGAAGTGTCACACAAGAAATAAGAAGAATTTAGGAGGCCAACTTCATATCTTTTGAAAACTTTAAGTAAATTTAGGGGTAAAAATATAATATTAAGGAAGTTAGGGGGGGGGGGGGGCAACCATATTTTTTTGAAACTAATATTTGGAGGTAAAAAACTAATATTTGAGAAGTTTGTGGGGGCCATGGCCCCCCCAAGCTTCAATGTGGTTCTGCCCCTGTGCTGCAAGAATGCCATATATCCTACTATACTTATCATAATAGATTCATTAAGTTCACTGCTCATATTCTCCTCTTTATATCCTTCTCAAAATAGTCCATCGACTATTTCACTCTATTTTATGTTGGTGTGCTGAATTGGGAGACCCTTTGCTTTCACAGGTGGTACCTTATAACCCTGTTGTCACTCCCACAAAGTCTTTGGACTTCAACGGTAGAATGGGTGAGTCAAGTTATAGCCTTAAAACATCCACAGAATTACTCAAGGTAATCAATCGGATTTGGAATCTTGAAGAACAGCATGCGTCCAATATATCATTGGTGAAAGCACTGAAAATGGAACTGTATCTTTCTCAAGCTAGAATTAAAGAATTGCTGGAAGAGAAGCATTTGGAATGGCATGAAATGGATGACTTGATGATGCAAGTTACAGAGGATAAAATTGTTAGGAAGAATAAGGTGCAAGATCGAATCCAAGCTGCAGTTGAATCAATCAGGGATGAGCTAGAAGGTGAGAGGAAGTTAAGAAAACATTCAGAAAGCCTGCACCGGAAACTAGCTCAAGAACTTTCTGAACTGAATTCTTCTTTTTATAATGCTTTGAGAGAGCTTGAAAGAGAGAGAAAAGCACGAATTCTGTTGGAAAACTTGTGTGATGAGTTTGCAAAAGGAATAAGAGAATATGAACAAGAAGTACGGTCCCTGAAGCACAAAACTGTGAAGGGTAGTGTTGGTAGGGAAAACCCTGACAGGTTAATTCTCCATATTTCAGAAGCATGGCTTGATGAACGGATGCAAATGAAGCTAGCAGAAGCTCGAAATGATCTTGCAGAAAAGAAAACAATTGTGGAGAAGATAGGGTTTGACATAGAAACCTTTCTTCAAGCTAAAAGGTCTATTAAATCAAGGAAAAATGGGAACTTCTCCCTAGTGGAGCTAAAGAAAATTTGCTCACATAAACCTTCATTGGAGTCCTTTCCTTTGAATGAGCCCGTTAGTGCAACTCAAAATGCAGCTGATGAAGGAGATTCCTCAACTGATGGTGATTCACATTGCTTTAAACCAAACAAGGAAACTGATGGAAAACAAAGCAAAGGTAGCTGTAAACAAAACAGTGATAATGCTGCAGAAAGCCATCAGAATAAAATAGTGAAATCAAATTCCATAAGAAAAAATTTTGGATTATGGGAAATTGAAGAAGTCTGTAACCCATCCAGTTTGCAAGGGCAGTTGAACGAACATATGGCAAAGGCCATGCCATGTAATGGAAACAACGAGTTTCCTGGGAGGCAACAGGGTGAAATGGGTGGAGAAAAGCAAGATGTAATAAACTATCCTGAGAAATTTGGAATGTGTGAAGCTACCGAAGGTCTACATGAAAGACATGGCAAACGGGTTGGGGCCTGTGGATTGAACACAGGACATATGCCTGATAACTTGATTAGAAGTCATTCTTTGCCATTGGAGGATGACAAGATATATCCCCAGAGTAATTGCAAGGAAGATTCTTGCATTCGATCCATGTTAACAGGTAATGCTAATCCAGTGCAACAGTGGATGTCAAAATTAACAACCCCAGATGTTGAAAATTCAGAATCTACTTTAAGATGGCCTCGGGGCTTGAAGGAAAATACATTGTTGGCAAAACTACTTGAAGCAAGGTTAGAGGCACAGCTTTCTCGGTCAAAAGCTTCCAAAATTTCCTTTTAAATTCAAGGGAACCATAGATTTTCCTGTAGAAAGAAGCTTCTGAGTATTGGTAACGAAATGTCTCTGAAAAAAAGGTGGCATAATTTTTTTTGTTTCTTTATCTTGTTATAATAGAGTAAATTTTGTACAAGAAAATTGAATTATTCTGTAATTCACATGGTTAGATCAACTGGGAACATTCAAGATAACTACTTCTTAGAGTGGACTTCACTTGTCTTTGCTGTTTGTAACATCTATAAATTCTAACAACGTCAAGTAATAGAAAATATGATTTCAATGGTAAAGAATACGTGTAATTGATCCTGAATAGTTTGTTGAGAACTCATAATCAATTTCAAAATTTTGAGACTAGGGTCTGGTAGTTTTTGTTTGTTATTGTTTCTCAAGTGTGTGATCAACCCATCTTTGTTGCAACAATACGTGTATGTTGATAAGAATCAACAAGCATTAAAGGATCCATTGCATGTTTCAATTAGGCCTATTACTAAAGCATGATCCAAGAAGATCAAAGAAGCACTTAATGAGCTGATTCAAGAGATTTGGGCTAATTCTAACACAGAATATTCCAAGCTTGGCCCAAAGGAAGATGAAGGTGTAATAAATTTAATCCAAGCTATTAAGGGCTGATCTGGCTTAATTGGGCGTAATTTATGGTGTGGATTAATGGCTGATTGACTTTCTAACATCATACCAATTAATAGATATTTTTCCGATTCTGGAGTTGCTAATTTCAGACCAAATCCACCTTAATTTTAGACTTTTATTATTTAGAACATTTTTTAGCTATTTTCCTATTTTGGAGCTGCTATCTTCAAACCAAATCAACTTTAATTTAGGCTTTTATTATTTATTATGTTTTTTATATTTTCCTATTTTTAGTCATATCTTATAAATAGCATGCACTCATTATAATGGAGGATTATTGAATAAAAAAAAAAAAAAAATGAGGTTTTGCTTCTTCTCTTGGTTCTCCAAGAACTGTGAACTTATCAGGAATTCTTCCTTGTGGCATTCAAATTTTATACCTTCGGTTCATAATTCAATTATAATCATTGGGTCGAGGTCTGTTACTTATATATTTGGTTTACATTTCATTTATAGACGTTGGGTTGGGGTTTCTATCAAAATCTGAATTTTAGCTTTCTTTGGCAAGTATTCTAATATTATTTGTTGGGTCTCAAAGCGTATCGATTGAGGTTCGCATCATTTGGTATCGAAGCACAGGTTCTAAAATTAGTTTTACTATCTTGTTATCTTTTGTTTCCTGCATCATCCTATCTTGTTCCTTTTGTATTCTTTATTCTTTATTCTTATTTTGTGACGTGCACCAAGTCAAAATTATGCACCAAATTCAGGAAAAAAAAATTGTTTGTAGTTTTAGTTCTCTCAAACCAAAATATTGTTTTCTTTTGTCCTCTTCCTTTGATTCATTGTTTTTGTAATATTTTCTTACTGTCGATATTGGTTCAAATACTACAAGTTGAATTTCTTGATCAAGTTTATTAATTAAATGAAGAATTGAAAAAGGGAAGCTACGAGTGGAAAAAGGCAAAAGAGTGTGAGTCTAATATCAAGAAAAAGCCAATTTAAGAATGAAACATGAGTGTGAGTGACATAATTTGAGTGCAAACACGTGAGGGAGTGTTGTGAGGAATTATTTCTAACATTTCTCTATAGTTTCAAAAAGTATGTCTTCCAGAGGCAAAGCATCAAATAGAAAAGGAGGGGAGGAGTCGTCCTTCATGTTGCAAGCTATGCAACAACAATTTGAATGCATGAACATGGTGTTTAATGAGATTCGGAATCGGATGGATAGGCAAGACGCTATTATTGCTACTTTGCATGAGGAGCGTCCCCAAAGAGTCCCTAATGCTAGAAGGCAAGCAAGGCGTGCACGCGTGGATAATTCTGATGATGACCACAAGGATGAGTTGAAAGATGAAGAGGATCAAGTTTCATTGAACAATGAGAGCAGGTTTGTGCCAAGGGGAGAAAGGCATGGTAGAGGTTTCCAAAGAGATCCGAGATGGCAAAATGGGATTGACAGAACCTAGGAAACATCAAAATGAAGATACCATCATTCCAAGGGAAAAATAATCCTAAAGCATACCAATGGGAGATGAAGGTGGAGTTGATCTTTGAGTGTCACAACTACTCCAAGGAGAAAAAGGTAAAACTCACTATCATTGAGTTTACTGAATATGCTATTATATGGGGGGATTAACTTGTGATGAACAGAAGGAGAAACCATGAGAGGGTTATTGAGACATGGGAGGAAATGAAGGCCACCATGAAGAGGCGGTTTGTCCTTAGTCACTACTATAGGGATTTGTATCAGAAATTATAGAGTCTTACTCAAGGCTATGGGAACGTGGATGACTATCATAAGGAGATGGAGATTGTTATGATTCAGGCTAATGTAGAAGAGAATGGAGAAGCTACCATGGCTAGGTTTTTGAATTGGCTGAATTAGGACATTGCCAACGTGGTAGAGTTGGAGGACATGGTGCATATGGCAATAAAGGTGGAACGACAACTTAAAAGGAAAGGAACTTGGTCATTTCAAAATTTGGGCTCTTTTGCTTCATGGAGGTTGAATGGGAGTAAAGACGAAGGGGTTGTTTTTAAGTCCAAAACCAAACCACCAAAAAGGAGAGACAAAGTTCCCAGTGTCAATAGAGGTAAAAACGAATCCCAAACTTGTAATTGTGATATTAAGTGTTTTCATTGTTTGGGAGTAGGTCATAAAGCTTCACAATGCCTAAATAAGAGGATCATGATCACACATGTTAATGGAGAGGTGGAAATCAAAAGGGAGGGTGATGATGACCTGATGCCATCACCTAAGGATGCTTGTGACGATGATGTGGAGTATCTAGTGGAGGGTGAGTCACTTGTGGCTAAGCGTGCTTTAAGTGCCAAAGTCAAAGAGGATGACATCGAATAGCAAAGAGAGAACAATTTTCATACTAGATGCCACATCAGAACATTTTTCATACTAGATGGGAGGAGTTTTACTAATTGTTGGAAAAATACATGTTTGCAACGCATACAAAACATACGCAGCGGAAAATTAATGGATCTACTTCATTCGCAATTGATAACATATACTATGTAAATGTCAGAATATAAGAATAAGAGAGTGTACCTTGATGTGGTGAAATTCAAAACAAAAGATTAGAAGTACTTGAGAACACTTTTAATCTTCACTCCAATTCCACCTATGCCAGAGAAGTGTGGTCTCTCAATCAATTTCTATGAATATGTTCAAGGGAGAATTAGAGAGTGTCCAACACTCACATACAAACCATTTCATTCTCTTAAAAATTTTGTATGTTTCTCTCCTTATAACTGATTATCAAATTGGGCTAGCCTCTTGGGCCATTCCAACTGGGTTTTAGTATGCAGCTTGGAGTGGGACCAAAAGGGAACAAATAAGACACTAGTTCCAATGGGCCTTGGGCTTTTCTATCAACTCTTGGCAAAAATTTTAGTCTTGAATTTCGTTCCTACCCGACCCGAGCTAGAAAATTCCCAAAAAAATAGCAAAAAAATTCAAAAAATTAAAAAACATCATTCTAGCATTATTTCTATCCAAATCGAGTTGAGATAGGCCGAGAAAGAGAAAAAAAAAATTTCGTCCCGAATTCCGTTCCAACCTGACCTAGGCTAGAAAATTCAAAAAATTAAAAAACAACATTCTGGCAATATTTCTATCAAACCGGGTTGAGATAGGCCAAGAAAGAGGAAAAAAAAATTTTGTTCCTACCTGATCCGGGCTAGAAAAATCCAAAAAAAATAGTAAAAAAAATCAAAAAATTAAAAAACATCATTCTGGAAATATTTTTATCCAAACTAAGCTGAGATAGGCCAAAAAAAAAAAAAAAAATCGTTCCGAATTCCGTTCCTACCTAACCCCGGCTAGAAAATTCCAAAAAAAAATCAAAAAATTAAAAAACATCATTACGTCATTATTTCTATCCAAACCGGGTTGAGATAGGTCGAGAAAGAGAGAAAAAAAAAATTTCGTTCCGAATTCCATTCCTTTCCGACTCGAGCTAGAAAATTCCAAAAAAATATCAAAAAATTAAAAAAAACAGCATTCCAGCAATATTTCTATCCAAACCGAGCTGAGATAGCCCTTGAAAGAGATAAAAAAAATTTTGTTCCAAATTCCATTCCTACCAGACCCGGGAAAGAGAATTCCAAAAAAAAAGCAAAAAAATTAAAAAACATCATTCGGGCATTATTTCTATCCAAACTGGGCTGAGATAGGCCGAGAAAGAGAGAAAGAAATTTTCGTTCCGAATTCCGTTCCTACTCGACCCGGGCAAGAAAATTACAAAAAACAATTCAAAAAATTCAAAAACATCATTTTGGCATTATTTCTATCCAAACCTGGTTGAGACAGGTCGAGAAAGAGAGAAAAAAAATCTTCGTTCCGAATTCCATTCCTAACCAACCCAAGCTAGAAAATTCCAAAAAAAAAAAAAAAGCAATAAAATTCAAAAAATTAAAAAACATCATTCCGGCATTATTTCTATCCAAACCGGGTTGAGATAGGCCGAGAAAGAAAGAAACAAATTTTCGTCCCGAATTCTGTTCCTACCTGACCTGGGCTAGAAAATTCCAAAAGAATAGCAAAAAAATTCAAAAAATTAGAAACATCATTACGGCAAAATTTTTATCCAAACCGGGCTGAGATAGGCCGAGAAAGAGGGGAAAAAATTTTCGTTCCGAATTCTGTTCCTACTCGACCAGGGCTAGAAACTTCCAAAAAAAAAATAGCAAAAAAAAATAGTAAAAAAATTCAAAAAATTAAAAAAACATCATTACGACAATATTTCTATCCAAACCGGGTTGAAATAGGCCAAGAAAGAGGAAAAAAAAAAAAATTCGTTCCGAATTTTGTTCCTTCCCGACCCGGGCTAGAAAATTCCAAAAAAAATATGAAAAATGTGAAAAAATTTAAAAAAAAAAAAAAAAATCATTCCAGCAATATTTCTATCCAAACTGGGCTGAGATAGCCCGAGAAAGAGGGATAAAAATTTTCGTTCCGAATTCCGTACCTACCCGACCCGGGATAGAGAATTCCGAAAAAAATAGCAAAAAAAATTAAAAAACATAAAAAAAAGTCAAAACATCATTCGGGCATTATTTCTATTCAAACCGGGCTGAGATAGGGCAAGAAAGAGAAAAAACAAAAAAACAAAACTTACGTTCCGAATTCCATTCCTACCCGACCCGGGTGGAAATTCCCAAAAAAATATGAAAAAAATTCAAAAAATTAAAAAACATCATTCTGGCATTATTTCTATCCAAACTAGGTTGAGATAGGCTGTGAAAGAGAGAAAAAATTTCATCCCGAATTCCGTTCCTACCCGACCCGAACTAGAAAATTCCCAAAAAACTATGAATAAAATTCAAAAAATTAAAAAACATCATTCCGGCATTATTTCTATCCAAACTAGGTTGAGATAGGCCGACAAAGAGAGATAAAAATTTTCGTCCTGAATTCCGTTCCTACCCGACCCAGGCTACAAAAGTCCAAAAACAATAGCAAAAAAATTCAAAAAATTAAAAAATTTCATTCAGGCATTATTTTCTATCCTAACCGGGTTGAGATAGGCCGAGAAAAAGAGAAAAAAAATTTCTTCCCGAATTCCATTCCTACCTGACCCGGGCTAGAAAATTCTCAAAAAAATAGCAAAAAAATTAAAAAATTAAAAAAAAAAAAAAAAAACATCATTCTGGCAATATTTCTATCCAAACCGGGTTGAGATAGGCCAAGAAAGAGAAAAAAAAATTCGTCCTGAATTCCGTTCCAAACCGACCCGGGCTAGAAAATTCCCAAAAAAAAAATAGCAAAAAAATTCAAAAAAACATCATTCAGACAATATTTCTACCCAAACCGGACTGAGATAGGCCGAGAAATAGGAAAAAAAAAAATTCGTCCCAAATTTTGTTCCAACACGACCCAGGCTAGAAAATTCCAAAAAAAAAAAAATAGCATAAAAATTCAAAAAATTAAAAAACATCATTCCGACAATATTTCTATCCAAACCGAGCTCAGATAGGTCGAGAAAGAGGAAAAACAATTTTCGCTCCGAATTCCATTCCTACCCAACTAGAGCTAGAAAATTCCAAAAAAAATAGCAAAAAAATAAAAAACATCATTCTGGCATTATTTCTATCTAAACCGGGCTAAGATAAGTCTAGAAAGAGAAAAAAAAAAATTTCGTTCAGAATTCCATTCCTACCCGACCCGGACTAGAAAATTCCTAAAAAAAAAAAAAGCAAAATAAATTCAAAAAATTAAAAAACATCATTCCAGCATTATTTCTGTCCAAACCGGGTTGAGATATATCAAGAAAGAGACAAAAAAAATTTCGTTCCGGATTCCGTTCGTTCCTAACCCGAGCAAGAAAATTCCAAAAAAAAGGAAAAAAATACCAAAAATTAAAAAACATCATTCCAGCAATATTTCTATCCAAACTGGGCTTAAGATAGTCTGAGAAAGAGAGATAAAAATTTTCATTCCGAATTCCATTCCTTCTAGACCCGAGATGGAAAATTCCAAAAAAAATTAAAAAACACCATTCGGGCATTATTTCTATCCAAACCGGGTTGAGATATTTCGAGAAAGAGAAAAAAAAAAAAAAATCGTTCCGAATTCCGTTCCCACCCGACCAGGGCTAGAAAATTCCAAAAAAAAAAATAGCAAAAAAATTCAGAAAATTAAAAAACATCACTCTAGCATTATTTCTATCCAAACCGGATTGAGAAAGGTCGAGAAAGAGAAAAAAAAATCTTCATTCTGAATTCTGTTCCTACCCAACCCAAGCAAGAAAGTTCCAAAAAAAAAAAAGCAATAAAATTCAAAAAATTAAAAAAAAACATCATTCCGACATTATTTCTTTCCAAATTGGGTTGAGATAGGCTGAGAAATAGAGAAAAAAAATTTCGTCCCGAATTCTGTTCCTACTCAACCTGGACTAGAAAATTCCAAAAAAATAGCAAAAAAATTCAAAAATTTAAAAACATCATTCTGGAAATATTTCTATCCAAACCGGACTGAGATAGGCCGAGAAAGAGCGAAAAAAAAAAAAATTTCGTTCCGAATTCCGTTCCTACCCGACCCGGGCTAAAAAATTCCAAAAAAAAAAAAACAAAAAATTAAAATACATCATTCCGGCATTATTTCTATCCAAACCGGGTTGAGATAGGCCGGGAAAGAGAGAAAAAAAATTTCATTCTGAATTCCGTTCCTTCCTAACCTGAGCTAGAAAATTCCAAAAAAAAATATTGAAAAGTTAAAAAACATCATTCCGGCAATATTTCTATCCAAACCGGGCTGAGATAGCTTGAGAAAGAGAGATAAAATTTTCGTTCCGAATTTTGTTCTCTCCCGACCCGGGCTAGAAAATTCCAAAAAGAATTAAAAAAATTAAAAAACATCATTCTAGCCTTATATCTATCCAAACCGGGTTGAGATAGATCAAGGAAGAGAGAAAAATCTTCGTTTCGAATTTCATTCCTACACGACCGAAGCAAGAAAATTCCAAAAAAAAAAAGCAATAAAATTCAAAAAAAAAAATCATTCCGGCATTATTTCTATCCAAACCGGGTTGAGATAGGTTGAGAAAGAGAGAAAAAAAATTTCGTCCTGAACTCTGTTCCTACCTGACCCAGGCTAGAAAAATGCAAAAAAAACTCAAAAAATTAAAAAACATCATTCCGACAATATTTCTATTCAAACCGGGCTGAGATAGGCCGGGAAAAAGGGAAAAAAAATTTCGTTCCGAATTCCGTTCCAACCCAACCTGGGCTAGAAAATTCCAATAAAATTCAAAAAATTAAATAACATCATTTTGGCATTATTTCTAACCAAACCAGGTTGAAATTGGCCGAGAAAGAGAGAAAAAAATTTTCATTCCAAATTACGATCCTACTCGACCAAGCTAGAAAATTCAAAAAAAAAGAAGCAAAAAAATTCAAAAAATTAAAAAACATCCTTTCGGAATTATTTCTATCGAAACCGGGTTGAGATAGGCCAAGAAATTGAGAAAAATAATTTCGTTCCGAATTCCGTTCCTTCCTGACCCGGGCTAGAAAATTCCAAAAAAAAATATCAAAAAATTAAAAAATCATTCTGTCAAAATTTCTATCCAAACCAAGTAGAGATAGGCCGAGAAAGAGAGAAAAAAAATTTCATCCCGAATTCTAACAAAACCCGGGCTAGAAAATTCCAAAAACAATAGCAAAAAAATCCAAAAAAATTAAAAAAAATCATTCCTGTAATATTTCTATCCAAACCGAGCTAAGATAGGCTGAGAAAGAGGAAAAAAAAATTTCGTTCCGAATTCCGTTCCTACCCGACCCGGGCTAGAAAATTCCAGAAAAAATAGCAAAAATTTTCAAGAAATTAAAAAAAAAATCATTCTGGCATTATTTCTAACCAAACCAAGTTGAGATAGGCCGAGAAAGAGAAAAAAAAAAAAAATTCGTTCCGAATTCCGTTCCTACCCAACCGGGCTAGAAAATTAAAAAAAAAAAAGCAAAAAAATTAAAAAAATTAAAAAACATTATTCCAGAATTATTTCTATCCAAACCGTGTTGAGATAGGATGAGAAAGAGAAAAAAAAAATCTGTTCCGAATTCCAGTCCTACCCGACCCGGGATAGAGAATTACAAAAAAAATAGCAAAAAAATTAAAAAAACATCATACAGGGGTTATTTCTATCCAAACTAGGCAGAAATAGGTCGAGAAAGAGAGAAAAAAATTTCATTCCGAATTTCGTTCCTAACCAACCCAGGCTAGAAAATTCCAAAAAAATAGCAAAAAAAATCAAAAAATTAAAAAAAATCATTCCGACAATATTTCTATTCAAACCGGGCAAAGATAGGCTGAGAAAGAGGGAAAAAAAATTTCGTTCCGAATTCCGTTCCTACCCGACCCGGGCTAGAAAATTCCAAAAAAATAGCAAAAAAATTCAAAAAATTAAAAAACATCATTCCAACATTATTTCTATCCAAACTAGGTTGAGATAGGCCAAGAAAGAGAAAAAGAAAAAAAAAAAAAAAATTCGTTCCAAATTCTGTTCCATCCAGACCCGGGCCAGAAAATTACAAAAAATATTTCAAAAAAATAAAAAAATCATTCCGGCAAAATTTCTATCCAAATCGGGCTGAAATAGCCCGTGAAAGAGAGTTAAAAATTTTCGTTCCGAATTCTGTACCTACCGAACCCAGGAGAGAGATTTCCAAAAAAAATAGCAAAAAAAATTAAAAAACATCATTCAGGCATTATTTCTATCCAAACTGGGCTAAGATAGGTCGAGAAAGAGAAAAAAAAATTTTCATTCCGAATTCCATTCCTACCCGACCCGGGATAGAGAATTTCAAAAAAAATAGGAAAAGAAATTTAAAAAAATAAAAAAATCATTAGGCAATATTTCTATCCAAACAGGGCTGAAATAGGTCGAGAAAGAGAAAAAAAAAATTATTCCAAATTCCGTTCCTAATCGACCCGGTCTAGAAAATTCCAAAAAATATAGTAAAAAAATTAAAAAACATCATTCTCGCATTATTTGTATCAAAACCGGGTTGAGATAAGCCGAGAAAGAGAAAAAAAAAAATTCGTTCCGAATTCCGTTCCTACCCGACTCGGGCAAGAAAATTCGAAAAAAAATAGCAAAATAATTCAAAAAATTAAAAAACATCGTTCCAGCAATATTTCTATACAAACCCGGATGAGATAGGCCAAGAAAGAGAAAAAAAAAATTTCGTTCCAAATTCGGTTTCTACTCGACCCAGGATAGAGAATTCCAAAAAGAATAGCAAACAAATTAAAAGACATCATTCGGGCATTATTTCTATCCAAATCGGGCTGAGATAGGCCGAGAAAGAGAGAAAAAAAATTTCGTTCCGAATTTCGTTCCTTCTCGACCCAGTCTAGAAAATTCCAAAAAAAAAAAGCAAAAAAATTCAAGAAATTAAAACACATCTTTCCAGCAATATTTCTTTCCTAACCGGGATGAGATTCAACCTGGCTTCATTTCAAGCCGAAACAGGCCGAAAAATAGAGAGAAAAAAATTTGGTTTCGATCCGTTCCTACCAGATCCGAGAAAGAGAATTCCAAAAAAAAAATCCAAAAAATTACGAAACATCATCCTGGCTTCATCTAAAGCCGAAACGGGTCGGGACTGGCTGAAAATGAGAGAAAACTTTTTTCGATCCGATCTATTCCTACCCTACCCGAGCTAGAGAATTAGAAAAAAATAGCAAAAGAAATTTAAAAAATTGAAAAACATCATCCTAGCTTCATTTCAAGTCGAAAAGGGTCGTGGTAGGCCGAAAAGGATAGAATAGAAAAATTTTCGTTCCAATCCGTTCCGACTCGAACCGACCTAGAGAATTCCAAAAAAAAAGAAAAAAAAATTCAAAATCATCAACCAGGCTTTATTTCAAGCCGAAACGGGACGGGAAAGGCCGAAAAAGAATGAAAAAATAAATTTCATTCCAATCCATTCCAACTCGACCCGAGCTAGAAAATTACAAAAAAAATTCAAAAAATAAAAAAAACATCATCTTGGCTTCATCTCAAGCCGAAACAGGTCGGAACAGGCTGGAAAAAAAAAAATTCATTCCGATCTATTCCTTCCCAACCCGAGTTAGAAAATATAAAAAAAAAATAGCAAAAAATTAAAGAGTATCATCCTGGCTTCATTTCAAGCTGAAACGGGATGGTAACCTAGCATCATTTCAAGCCAAAATGGGTCGAAACAGGCTGAAAAATGGAGAAAATAATCACTTTCGTTCCAATCCGTATGTACCCGACCCGAGATAGAGAAATCCAAAAGAAAAAAAAAAAGCAATAAAATCCAAAAAATTACAAAACATCATCCTGGCTTCAACTAAAGCCGAAATAGGTAAGGACAGGCCGAAAAAGAGAGAAATTTTTTTCTTCAATCCGATCTATTAGTACCCGACCCGAGCTAGAGAATTAAAAAAAAAAATAGCAAAAAAAATTCAAAAAATTGAAAAAACATCATCCTAGCTTCATTTCAAGCCGTAACGGGTCGGGGTAGGCCGAAAAGGATGGAAAAGAAAAATTTTTGTACCGATCCGTTCCTTCCTAACACGAGCTAGAGAATTACAAAAAAAATAGTAAAAAAATTTTAAAAATTCAAAATCATCATCCAGGCTTCATTTCAAGCTGAAATGGGACGGGAAAGGCCGAAAAAGAATGAAAAAAAAAAAAAGTTTCGTTCTGATCCGTTCCTACCCGACCGGAGCTAGAAAATTACAAAAAGAAATAGCAAAAAAGTTCAAAAAATTAAAAAACCTCATCCTAGCTTCATCTCAAGCTGAAACTATTCGGAATTGGCCTAAAAAAGAATGAAAAAAAAAAAAAAAAAAAATCATTCCGGTCCGTTTCTTCCTGACCCGAGTTAGAAAATTCAAAAAAAATCAAAAAATTTAAAAACTTCATCTTGGCATCATTTCAAGCCGAAACAGGTCAAAACGGCCCAAAAAATAGAGAAAAAAATAATTTTGGTTCCGATCCGTTCCTACCCATCCCGAGATAGAGAAATCCAAAAAGAAAAAAAAAAGCAAAAAAAATCAAAAAAATTACAAAATATCATCATAGAGCCGAGACGGGTCGGGACAGGCCGAAAAGGAATGAAAAAAAAAAAAAAAAAAAAAAAATCGTTCCGATCTGTTCCTACTAGACTCAAGTTAGAAAATTCAAAAAAAAAAAAAAAAGCAAAAATATTCAAAAAATTAAAAAACATCATCCTGGCTTCATTTCAAGCCGAAACAGATTGGGAAAGGCCGAAAAATAGAGAAAAAAATAATTTTCGTTCCGATCCGCTCCTACCTAACCCAAGATAGAGAAATCCAAAAAAAAAAAAAAAAAGCAAAAAAATCCAAAAAATGACAAAACATCATCGTGGCTTCATCTGAAGCTGAAACGTGTTGGGACAGGCCAAAAAAGAGAGAAAATTTTTTTTTTCAACCGATCTATTCCTACCCGACACGAACTAGAGAATTCCAAAAAACTTAGCAAAAAAATTCAAAAAATTCAAAATCATCATCCAGGCTTCATTTCAAGCCGAAACGGGATGGGGCCGGCCGAAAAGGATAAAAAAAGAAAAATTTTCATTCCAATACGTTCCTACTCGACCCGAGTTAGAGAATTCCAAAAAAAAAAAAGCAAAAAAATTCAAAAAATCCAAAATCATCATCCAGGCTTCATTTCAAGCCAAAACGTGACAGGAAAGGCCGAAAAGGAATGAAAAAATAAATTTCGTTCCTATCCGTTCCTACCCCGACCCGAGCAAGAAAATTACAAAAAATAAAAAAATAGCAAAAAAATTCAAAAAATTAAAAAACATTATCCTGGCTTCATTTCAAGCCGAAACGGGTCGGTACAAGCCGAAAAAGAATGAAAAAAAAAAAAAAATCATTCCGATCCATTCCTTCCCAACTCGAGTTAGAAAATTCAGAAACAAATAGCAAAAAAATTCAAAAACAACATCCTGGCTTCATCTCAAGCCGAAACGGGATGGGAAAGGCTGAAAAAGAATGAAAATATAAATTTCGTTCCGATCCGTTCCCACCTGACTCAAGCTAGAAAATTACAAAAAAAATAGAAAAAAATTCCAAAAATTAAAAAAACATCATCCTGGCTTCATCTTAAAGCCGAAACAGGATGGAACAGGCTGGGGAAAAAAAAATTCGTTCCGATCCGTTCCTTCCCGACCCGAAATAGAAAATTAAAAAAAATATAGCAAAAAAATTCAAAAAATTAAAAAAACATCATCCTGGCTTCATTTCAAGCCGAAACAGGTCGGGACAGGTCGAAAAATAGGGAAAAAAATAATTTTCGTTCGGATCTGTTCCTACACGACCAGAGATATAGAAATCCAAAAAAAATAGCAAAAAAATCCAAAAAATTACAAAACATCATTCTAGCTTTATCTCAAGCCGAAATGGGTCTGGATAAGCCGAAAAAGAATTTTTTTTTTTTAAAAAATCGTTCCTATCCGTTCCTTCCCGACCTGATCTAGAAAATTACAAAACAAATTGCAAAAAAATTCAAAAAATTAAAAAACATCATCCTGGCTTCATCTCAAACCAAAACGTGTTGGAACAGGCCGAAAAAAATAAATAAATAAATAAAATAAAATAAAATTTCGTTCCGATCTGTTCCTACCCGGCCCGAGCTAGAAAATTACAAAAAATTCAAATAATTAAAAAAATCACCATTGCTTCATCACAAGCCGAAACTGGATGGGAAAGGCTGAAAAGGAATAAATAAAAAAAGAATATCGTTCCGATCCGTTCCAACCCAACCCCAGTTAGAAAATTAAAAAATATAGCAAAAAAATTCAAAAAATTAAAAAACTTCAACCTGGCTTCATTTCAAGCTGAAACGGTCGGAACTAGGCGAAAAATGGAGAAAAAAATAATTTTCATTTGGATCCGTTCCTGCACGACCCGAGATATTAAAATCCAAAAAAAAAATAGCAAAAAAATTAAAAACATCATCCTGGCTTCATCTCAAGCCGAAACAGGACGAGAAAGGCCGAAAAATAATGAAAAAAAAAAAAATTCGTTCCAATCCGTTCCTACCCGAACCGAGCTAGAAAATTACAAAAAAAAATAGCAAAAAAATTCAAAAAATTAAAAAACATCATCCTGGCTTCATCTCAAGCTGAAACGGGATGGAACAGGCCGAAAAAGAATGAAAAAAAAAATTTCGTTCCGATTCGTTCCTACCCGACCCGAGTTAGACAATTCAAAACAAATAGCAAAAAAATTAAAAAAATTAAAAAACTTCAACCTGGCTTCATTTCAAGCCGAAACGGGTCGAAACAGGTCGAATAATAGAGAAAAAAATAATTTTTGTTCCAACCCGACAAGAGATATAGAAATCTAAAAAAAAATAACAAAAAAATCCAAAAAATTACAAAACATCATCCTGGCTGCATCTTAAGCCGAAACGGGTCGGGACGGGTTGAAAAACAAATTTCGTGCCGATCCGTTCCTACTTGACTAGAGTTAGAAAATTAAAGAAAAAAAGAAAAAAAAATTAAAAATATCATCCTGGCTTCATTTCAAGTCGAAACGGGTCGGAACGGGCCAAAAAATAGAGAAAAAAATAATTTTCGTTCTGATTTGTTCCTACCCGACACGAGATATTGAAATCCAAAAAAATAAAAATAAAAAATGAAAAACATAATCCTGGCTTCATTTCAAGCCGAAAAGTGATGGGAAAGGCCAAAAAAGAATGAAAAAATAAGTTTCGTTCCGATTCGTTCCTACCTGACCCAAGCTAGGAAATTACCAAAAAAAAAAAAGCAAAAAATTAAAAAACATCATCCTAGCTTCATCACAAGTTGAAACGGGTTGGAATAGGCCAAAAAAGAATGAAAGAAAAAATTGTTCCGATCCGTTCCTATCCGACCCGAGTTAGAAAATTACAAAAAAAAAAAAAAAATAGCAAAAGAATTCAAAAAATTAAAAAACGTCATCCTGGCTTCATCTCAAGTCGAAACGAGTCGAAACAGGCCAAAAAAGAACGAAAAAAAAAAAAAAAAAAAAAAAAAAAATTCCTTCTGATTCGTTCCTACCTGACCCGAGTTAGAAAATTAAAAAAAAAAATAGCAAAAAAATTCAAAAAATTAAAAAACTTCAACCTGGCTTCATTTCAAGCCGAAACAGATCGAAATTGGCCAAAAAAATAGAGAAAAAAATAAGTTTCGTTCTGATCCGTACCTACCCGACCCGAGATTGAGAAATCCAAAAAAAAATCCAAAAAATTATAAAACATCATCCTGACTTTATCTCAAGCCGAAACAGGTCAGGACAAGCCGAAAAAGAGAGAAATTTTTTTTTTTCGATCCGATCTATTCCGACCCGACCCAAGCTAGAGAATTAATAAAAAATAGCAAAAAAAATTCAAAAAATTGAAAAACATCATCCTGGCTTCATCTTAAGCCGAAATGGGTCGGGACAAGCCGAAAAAGAAAGGAAAAAAAAATTTTCGTTCCAGCCTGACCCGAGTTAGAAAATTCAAAAAAAAATAGCAAAAAAATTTAAAAAATTAAAACACTTCAACCTGGAATCATTTCAAGCCGAAACGGGTCTGAACAGGCCGAGTAATAGAAAAATAAAATAAAAATTCATTCTGATCTGTTACAACCTGACCCAAGATATAGAAATCC
The DNA here is from genome assembly GCF_932294415.1 of Quercus robur. Classification (NCBI taxonomy): domain Eukaryota; kingdom Viridiplantae; phylum Streptophyta; class Magnoliopsida; order Fagales; family Fagaceae; genus Quercus; species Quercus robur. The sequence continues at coordinate 35,766,168 of NC_065537.1, read as the reverse complement.
AAAAAATATAGCAAAAAAATCCAAAAAATTACAAAACATCATCCTGGCTTCATCTCCAATAGAAAAGGGTTAGGACAGGCCAAAAAAGAGAGAATTTTTTTTTTATTTCGATATGATCTATTCCTACCCGACCCGAGCTAGAGAATTCAAAAAAATATTGCAAAAATAATTCAAAAAATTGAAAAACATCATCCTAGCTTCATTACAAGCCGAAACGGGGTAGGGGCAGGCCGAAAAGGCTAGAAAAGAAAAATTTATGTTCCGATCTGTTTGTACCTGACCCGAACAAGAGAATTCCAAAAAAAAATAGCAAAAAAATTCAAAATCATCATCCAGACTACATTTCAAGCTAAAACGGGACGGGAAAGGTCGAGAAAGAGCAAAAAAAAAAAATTTCGTACCGATCCGTTTCTACCTAACCCGAGTTAGAAAATATAAAAAAAAAATAGCAAAAAAATTAAAAAAATTAAAAAAATTCAACCTGGCTTCATTTCATGCTGAAATGGGTCGGAACGGGTTGAAAAATAGAGAAAAAATATATTTCGTTCTGATTCGTTCCTACCCGACCCAAGCTAGAAAATTGCAAAAAATTAAAAAACATCATCCTGGCTTCATCTCAAGCCGAAACGAGTCAGAACAGGCTGGGAAAAAGAAAAAAACATTCATTCCAATCCGTTCCTTCCCGACCCGAGTTAGAAAATTAAAAAAAAAAAAAGAAAAAAAATTCAAAAAATTAAAAAACATCATCCTGGCTTCATTTAAAGCCCAAACGTAATGGGATAGGCCAAAAAAGAATGAAAAATAAATTTTGTTCCGATCCGTTCCTACCCGAACCAAGCTAGAAAATTACAAAAAAAAAAATAACAAAAAAATTCAAAAAATTAAAAAACATCATCCTGGCTTCAACTCAAGCCGAAACGGGTCGGAACAGGCCAAAAAAGAATTAAAAAAAAAAAAAAAAAAAACATTTCGCTCCGATCCGTCCCTACTCGGCCCGAGCTAGAAAATTACAAAAAAAATAGCGAAAAATTTCAAAAAATTATAAAACGTCATCCTGGCTTTATCTCAAGCTGAAACGGGTTGGATCGAGCCAAATAATAGAAAAAAAAATAATTTTCGTTCTGATCCGTTCCTGCCCGACCTGAGATATAGATATCCAAAAAACACAGCAAAAAAAATCCAAAAAATTACAAAACATCATCCTCGCTTCATCTTAAGTCGAAACTAGTCAGGACAGGCCGAAAAAGAATGGAAAAAAAAAATCGTTCTGATCCGTTCCTACTCGACTCGAGTTAGTAAATTTTAAAAAAAAAATAGCAAAAAAAATTCAAAAAATTAAAAAACTTCAACCTGGCATCATTTCAAGCTGAAACGGGTTGGAACTGGCCGAAAAATAAAGAAAAAAAATAATTTTCATTCCAATCCTTTCCTACCTGACCCAAGATAGAGATATCCAAAAAAAAAAAAATCCAAAAAATTGTAAAAAAATCATCTTGGCTTCATCTCAAGTCGAAACGGGTCGGGACATACCGAAAAAGAGAGAAAAAACTTTTTTCGATCCGATTTATTCCTACCCGACCCGAACTAGAGAATTAAAAAAAAAATAGCAAAAGAAATTCAAAAAATTGAAAAAGATCATCCTAGCTTCATTTCAAGCCGAAACGGGTCGGGGCAGGCCAAAAGGGATAGAAAAGAAAAATTTACGTTTCGATCCATTCCTACCTGACCCGAGCTAAAGAATTCCAAAAAAAATTGCAAAAAAATTCAAAAAATTCAAAAACATCATACTGGCTTCACCTCAAGCCGAAACAAGTTGGAACAAGCTAAAAAAAAAATCGTTCCGATCCATTCCTTCCAGACCCGAGTTAAAAATTCAAAAAAAAAAAAAGCAAAAAAGTTCAAAAAATTAAAAAAATATCATCCTGGCTTTATTTCAAGCCGAATCATGATAAGAAAGACCGAAAAAGAATGAAAAAATAAATTTCATTCCGATCAGTTCCTACCCAACCCGAGCCAGAAAATTACAAAAAAAATTGCAAAAAAATTCAAAAAACTAAAAAACATCATCCTGGCTTCATCTCAAGCAGAAATGGGATGGGAAAAGTCGAAAAAGAATGAAAAAATAAATTTCGTTTCCGATCCATTCCTACTCGACCCAAGCTAGATAATTAATAAAAAAATTCAAAAAATTAGAAAACATCATCCTAGCTTCATCTCAAGCCGATTCAGGATGGGTGAGGCCGAAAAAGAATGAAAAAATAAATTTCGTTTTCGATCCGTTCCTACCCGACCCGAGCTAAATAATTACAAAAAAAATTGCAAAAAATTTCAAAAAATTCAAGAACATCATCCTGGCTTCATCTCAAGCCGAAACTGGTCGTAATAGGCCAAAAAAGAATGAAAAAAAAAAAAAAAAAAAAAATTCATTCCAATCCATTCCTTCCCGACCCGAGTTAGAAAATTAAAAAAAAAAGAATAGTAAAAAAATTAAAAAACATTGTCCTGGCTACATCTCAAGCCGAAACGGGTCGGAACAGGCCGAATAATAGGGAAAAAAATAATTTTCGTTCCAATCCATTCCTACCTGACCTGAGATACAGAAATCCAAAAAAAAAATCCAGAAAAATCCAAAAAATTACAAAACATAGCCCTGGCTTCATTTCAAGCAGAAACGGGCCGAATAATAGAGAAAAAAATAATTTTCATTCCAATTCGTTCCTACTCGATCTGAGATATAGAAATCCAAAAAAAATAGCAAAAAAATCGAAAAAATTTCAAAACATCATCCTGGCTTCAACTCAAGTCGAAACGAGTCGGGACAGGATGAAAAGGAATGAAAAACAAAAAATAAAATTCTTTCCGATCCATTCCTACCTTACCCAAGTTTGAAAATTTTAAAAAAAAAATAGCAAAAAAATTCAAAAAATTCAAAAACATCATTCTGGCTTCATTTCAAGCCGGAACGGGTCAAGACAAGCCGAAAAAGAATGAAAATATATATATATATATATATATATATATATATATTCGTTCTGATCCATTCCTACCCGACACTAGTTATAAAATTTAAAAAAAAAAATAGCAAAAAAATTCAAAAACTTCAACCTGGCTTCATTTCAAGTCGAAACGGGTCGGAACGGGCCGAAAAATTGATAAAAAAATAATTTTCGTTCCAATCCATTCCTACGTGACCCGAGATAGAGAAATCCAAAAAAAAAAAAGCAAAAAAAATCCAAAAAATTACAAAACATCATCCTGGCTTCATCTTAAGCTGAAACGGGAAGGGAAAGGCCGAAAAAAATGAAAAAAAAAAAAAAAAAAAATCGTTCCGATCCGTTCCTACTCGACTAGAGCTAGAAAATTTTTTAAAAAAATAGCAAAGAAAATTCAAAAAATTAAAGAATATCATCCAAGCTTCATCTCAAGCTGAAAACGGGATGGAACAGGCTGAAAAAGATTGAAAAAAAAAAAAAAAAATCGTTCCGATCCATTCCTTCCCGATCCGAGTTAGAAAATTCAAAAAAAAATCAAAAAATTTAAAAATATCATCCGGGCTTCATTTAAAGCCCAAACGTAACGGGAAAGGCTGAAAGAGAATGAAAAAATAAATTTCATTCTGATTTGTTCTTACCCGACCTGAGGTAGAAAATTTTAAAAAAAAATAGCAAAAAAAATCAACAAAATTAAAAAACATAATCCTGGCTTCATCTCATGCCGAAACGGGTTGGAACAGGCCAAAAAAAAAAAAAAAAAAAAAAACTCATTTCGTTCCGATCTATTCCTACCCGGCCCGAGCTAGAAAATTACAAAAAAAAAATAGCGAAAAAATTCAAAAAATTAAAAAACATCATCCTGGCTTTATCTCAAGCTGAAACGGGTCGAAACGGGCCGAATAATAGAGAAAAAAATAATTTTCATTCTGATCTGTTCCTGCCCGACTGAGATGGGCTGAGAAAAAGAGTAAAAAATTTTCGTTCCGAATTCCGTTCATACCCGACCCAGGCGAGAAAATTCCCTAAAAAATTCAAAAAATTAAAAAACATCATTCGGGCATTATTTCTATCCAAACCGGGTTGAGATAGGCCTAGAAAGAGAGAAAAAAAATTTCGTTCCGAATTCCGTTCATACCGGACCCAAGCTAGAAAATTCCAAAAAAAATAGCAAAAAAATTCAAAAAATTAAAAAACATCATTCCAGCAAAAATTCTATTCAAACTGGGTTAAGATAGGTCGAGGAAGAGAGAAAACAATTTTCATTCGAATTTCGTTCCTAAACGACCCAGACTAGAAAATTAAAAAAAAAAAAAAGCAAAAAATTTAAAAAAAAAAATCATTCCGGCATTATTTCTATCCAAAATAGGTTGAGATAGGCCGTGAAAGAGAGAAAACAATTTTCATCCCGAATTTCTTACCTACCCAACCCGGGCTAGAAAATTCCAAAAAAAAAAAAAATAGCAAAAAAATTCAAAAAATTAAAAAACATCATTCCAGCAAAATTTCTATCCAAATTGGGCAAAGATAGGCAGAGAAAGAGAGAAAAAAATTTTCGTTCCGAATTCCGTTCCTACCTGACCTGGGCTAAAAAATTCCAAAAAAACAAAGCCAAAAAGTTCAAAAAATTAAAAAACATCATTCTGGCATTATTTCAAACCAAACCGGGTTGAGATAGGCCTAGAAATAAAGAAAAAAAATTTCGTTCCGAATTCTGTACATTCCCGACCCAGGCGAGAAAATTCCCAAAAAAATAGCATAAAAATTAAAAAACATTATTCGAGCATTATTTCTATCCAAACTGGGTTGAGATAGGCCAAGAAAGAGAGAAAAAAAAATTTCGTTCCGAATTCCGTTCATACCCAACCCGAGCTAGAAAATTCCAAAAAAATAGCAAAAAAATTCAAAAAATTAAAAAACATCATTCCAGCAAAAATTCTATCCAAACTAGGCTGAGATAGGCCGAGAAAGAGAGAAAAAAATTTTCGTTTTGAATTCCGTTCCTAAACAACCCGGGCCAGAAAATTCCAAAAAAAAAAAGCAAAAAAATTCAAAAAATTCAAAAAAAAAAAAATCATTCCGGCATTATTTCTATCCAAACCGGGTTGAGATAGGCCGTGAAAGAGAGAACACAATTTTCATCCTGAATTTCTTACCTACCCAACCCAGGCTAGAAAATCCCAAAAAAAAAAAAAAAAGCAAAAAAATTAAAAAACATCATTCCAACAATATTTCTTTCTAAACCGGGCTTAGATAGGCTGAGAAAGAGAGAATACAATTTTCGTTCCAAATTTTGTTCCTACCCGACCCCGGATAGAGAATTCAAAAAAAAAAAAAAAAGCAAAAAAGTTAAAAAAAAAAATAAAAAACATCATTCGGACATTATTTCAAGCCAAACTGGGTTGAGATAGGCCGAGAAAAAGAGAAAAAAAAATTTTGTCCCAAATTCTGTTCCTACCCAACCCGGGCTAGAAAATTCCCAAAAAAGTAGCAAAAAACTAAAAAATATCATTCCGGTATTATTTCTATCCAAACCAGGTTGAGATAGGCCGTGAAAGCGAAAAAAATATTTCTCCCGAATTTCGTTCCTACCCAACCTTGGTTAGAAAATTCCAAAGAAAAATAGCAAAAAATTCAAAAAATTAAAAAACATTATTCCAGCAATATTTCTATCCAAACCGGGCTGAGATAGGCCGAGAAAGAGAGAGAAAAATTTTTCGTTCCAAATTCCGTTCCTACATGTCCCAGGCTAGAAAATTCCAAAACAAATAGCAAAAAATTTCAAAAAATTAAAGAACATCATTCTGGCATTATTTCTATCCAAACCGGGGTGAGATAGGCCGAGAAAGAGAGGAAAAAAATTTTGTCTCGAATTCCGTTCCCACCTGACCCGAGTTAGAAAATTCCAAAAAAAATTGCAAAAAAATTAAAAAATATCGTTCTCGCATTATTTCTATCCAAACTGGGTAGAGATAGGCCGTGAAAGAGAGAAAATTTTCGTCCTGAATTCCGTTCCTACCAGACCCAAGCTGGAAAATTCCAAAAAAAATAGCCAAAAAATTCAAAAATTTATAAAACATCATTCTGGCATTATTTCTATCCAAATCGGGTTGAGATAGGCCTAGTAAAAGAGAGAAAAAAAAATTTTCGTCCCGAATTCCGTTCCGAACTGACCAGGGCTAGAAAATTCTCAAAAAAAAACAAAAGAAGAAAAATCCAATAACATCATTCTGGCATTATTTCTATCCAAGCCGGGTTGAGATAGGCAGAGAAAGAGAGAACAAAATTTTCGTCCCGAATTTCGTTCCTACCCGGCTCGGGCTAGAAAAGTCCAAAACAAATCGCAAAAAAATTCAGAAAATTAAAAAACATCACTCTAGCATTATTTCTATCCAAGCCAGGTTGAAATAGGCCTAGAAAGAGGGGGGGGAAAAATTTCGTTCCGAATTCCATTCTTACTCGACACGGGCTAGAAAATTCCAAAAAAATTGGAAAAAATACCAAAAAATTAAAAAACATCATTCCAGCAATATTGCTATCCAAACCAGGTTGAGATAGGCTGAGAAGGAGTGAAAAAAAATTTCATTCCGAATTCCGTTCCATCCTGTCCCGGGCTAGAAAATTCCCAAAAAAATTGGAAAAAATATCAAAAAGGCAATATTTATATCCAAACCGGGCTGAGATAGCTCGAGAAAAAGAGAAGAAAATTTTCGTTCTGAACTCGGTTCCTACCCAACCCGGGATAGAGAATTCAAAAAAAAAAAAAAATCAAAAAAGTTTAAAAAAAAATGAAAAACATCATTCGGACATTATTTCTATCCAAGTCGGTTTGAGATAGGCCGAGAAAGAGAAAAAAAAAATTTTGTCCTGAAATTCCGTTCCTACCCGACCCAGGCTAGAAAATTCCCAGATAAATTCAAAAAACTAAAAAACATCATTCCAGTATTATATCTATCCAAACCAGGTTGAGATAGCCCATGAAAGCGAAAAAAAATATTTGTCCTGAATTTCATTCCAACCCGACCTGGTTAGAAAATTCCAAAAAAAAATAGCAAAAAATTCAAAAAATTTAAAATCGTTATTCCAGCAATATTTCTATCCAAACCGGGTTGAGATAGGCCGAGAAAGAGAGAGAAAAAAATTTTCGTTCCGGATTCCGTTTCTACGCGACCCGGGCTAGAAAATTCCAAAAAAAAAAAAGCAAAAAAATTCAAAAAATTAAAGAACATCATTCTGGCATTATTTCTATCCAAACCGGGCTGAGATAGGCCGAGAAAGAGAGGAAAAAAATTTCGTCCCAAATTCCGTTCCTACCCGACCCATCCTAGAAAATTCAAAAAGAAAATAGCAAAAAAATTCGAAAAATTAAAAAACGTCATTCTAGCATTATTTCTATCCAAACCGGGTTGAGATAGGCCGAGTAAAAGAGAAAAAAAATTTCGTCCCGAATTCTGTTCCGAACCGACCGGGGCTAGAAAATTCCCAAAAAAAAAGAAAAAAAAATCCGAAAACATCATTCTGGCATTATTTCTATCCAAGCCGGGTTGAGATAGGCAGAGAAAGAGAGAGAAAAAATTTCGTCCCAAATTTCGTTTCTACCTGACCCGGGCTAGAAAATTCCAAAAAAAATAGGAAAAAATATCAAAAAATTAAAAAACATCATTCTAGCAATATTTCTATCCAAAACGGGCTGAGATAGCCCAAGAAAGAGAGAATAAAAATTTTGTTCCGAATTTCGTTCCTACCGGACCCAAGATAGAGAATTCAAAAAAAAATATCAAAAAAGTTTTTTAAAAAATTAAAAAAACATCATTCGGACATTATTTCTATCCAAAACGGGTTGAGATAGGCCGAGAAAGAGAAAAAAAAAAATTCGTCCTGAATTCCGTTCCTACTCGACCCGGGCTAGAAAATTCCCAAAAAAATTCAAAAAACTAAAAAACAGACAGGTTGAAAAAGAGAGAAATTCATTTTCATTCAGAATCGTTTTTACCCGACTTGAGCTAGAGAATTCCCAAAAAAATTAAAAAACATCATCGTTCCTTCATTTCAAGTCGAAACGGATCGGGATAGGCCAAAAGAGAGAGAATTTTTTTTTTTTTTTTGTTCGAAGTCGTTTTTTCCTGACACGAGCTAGAGAATTCCCAAAAAAATTACAAAAATTCAAAAACATCATCCTGGCTTCATTTCAAACCAAAATGGGTCGGGACAGGGAGAAAAAGAGAGAAAATTTTTTATTCACTCGATACCCTGCACATGATTTCTGATGATCAGTAATAGGATCTTCTTGAGCTATTTTGACCGACTGAGCTGATGGCCTTAATTTTGACTTATAGAAACCAAGTACCGAGATAACTAATTTGCGTGAAGTAGAGAAAGGTGGTGCTTGCATACTCAGACCAAATTGTCTTTGAGTTAACGAGAGTGTTTGTAGAGAAGGAAAATTCCCGACCTATCACAAGCTGACACATCATGCTACCAAGTCCACAAAGTACAACTAATTACAAAGCATCATGTACTGTTACTAGAAATTTAGTCTTCTACAAATTCTGGCATGCTCGGTAGGACATCTCTACCTCTTATCGCTTTCTCCTTCAAAAGAAAAGAAATTTGACATCATTTTGCTACCAGCTTTGATGGCCTCTAGCAAGAATGTCCAAAAATCAATGGTTGATGCTTCCATTGCCGATGATTATGTCGGCCCAATCACTCACAGTCGATTTAAAGCTTTTGATCAACTTCAACCCCAACCAACCAAAGAAAGCAAGCTTCATACTATCATCTCTCTGGACTTTCTTACAAAGATGAAAGCTACTGCTAAGGATTCATCTGTCTCAAAAGATTTGGAGATCAATAATGAATCATCCGCAACAAAGACCTTTTCTATCAACTCTTCACTCGTGATGAGAAACTTAAGGAATGAAGTACCTTTGACTCATCTTGTTTCATCATTTTCTTCATCATATCTAGAGGTCATGCCCGTGATGATGACTAACACCTCTATCATGGAAAAAAAGATGGCTGAAATAGAACAAAGGGTCATCCTTCTCACAAAAGCACTTGAAGATAAGGACGTCAAAATTGCAACCCTAATGAAAAAATTAGAGGTACAAGATTTGGGTGAATCAAGTCTAGACCCTGACCACCCACCTGGCTTTACCTTGAAAGGAGAAAATGCAAGGGTTGATAAAGGAAAAAGGGGTGAAGGCACTTCTTAACACGAACATTTCACCTCAATGGCCTTGATACCTGTCCAACAACTACAAGACATGATAACAAATACCATTCGAGCACAATATGGGGGTTCTTCTACTAGTTCCCTTATATATTCAAAACCCTACACAAAGCACATCGACAACATGAGAATGCCAAATGGGTACCAACCTCCTAAGTTCCTACAATTTGATAGGAAGGGCAATCCAAAACAATACATTGCTCACTTCGTAAAGACTTGTGAGAATGCAGGAACCCAAGGAAGCCTCCTTATAAAACACTTTATACGTTCACTCAAGGGAAATGCGTTTGATTGGTACACTGATTTGGAACCTGAATCAATTGGCAATTGGGAACAACTCGAAAAGGGAGTTTCTTAATCGATTTATAGTACACGTCACACAGTAAGCATGATGGAGCTTACTAATACCAAGCTATGGAAGGATGAGCCTGTTGTTGATTATATCAATCGGAGGCATTCTTTGAGTTTAGATTGTAAAGACAGACTTACTGAAATCTCGGCTGTGGAGATATGCATCCAAGGCTTGCATTAAGGACTTCTTTACATCCTTCAAGGGATAAAACCCCGAATATTTGAAGAGTTAGCAACTCGTGCGCACGACATGGAATTGAGTATTTCTAGCCATGGAAATACGAAACCTCCTGTACCTGAGGAAAGGAAAGAAAGACAAGAAATAAGGAAGAATTATAGGAATACGAAAAGTAACATCAAAGACTTAATGAATATCAACTCTGCCCTGTTGACACCTGGCCTCAATCCTTGGCAGCGAAAAACAAAACCACCGCTGTCGTGAGCCTTCATTCGACCACCCACCATGGCGACAACTCACGTGTGTGTGGGGTTCGTTGGAGGCCCCTCTCGATTTGTGTGTGTATAGTTCGCGCAGAGCTTCAGTTGCTCTCTCTCTTAGTGGAGGAAGGTAGGTCTACCTTTGGTTTTATGGCGAGAATCTAGGCCAAATTTTAGGTGATTAACAAAGGTGAGTGGAGTCACCACCAATCATTAGGTTTTTCTAAGCTGTGATTGTTCACCTATTTCTAGTTGATTTTATTATCAATCCTAAGTTAAGAAAAAGGGCATTTACCTAGTCTAATGTGGATGGCAAAAAATCTTGATTCTTAGGTCCGGAAGTTTGCTTACGTGTGGGGAAGGTGTTAGGCACCCCACAACGCCTGTCCAAGGACAAGCCTTTGTTTTGATAAAACCTTAATTTTTGGAGATTGATAGTAAAAACATGATTTTGGCATTGGCTTCCGGAGCTTTGCATGCATGGGGGTTTTGAGGTTTGGTTTTGAAAGGGTGTGGTCTTAATCTGTACTTTCCTAAGGCATTCGATCAAAGTGCCAGATTTCCACTGCGAGAATCCGGCGAGAGGTCACCTTACTTTCGCGGCAGAAATTAGGCATTGCTAACCTTAGGTGACACAGATCGTGACAATCACACTGGAAAGGAGCAAGTAGGTATAAATATACATGCATCATGTACAATGCTAGTAGACAGAGCAGGAAAGTAAATGCTTACATCCCTAGAGCATGGCCCAAAATATAAGTGCAGGAAAGTAAAGCAATAAGAGGGACAAAACCAAGGAAACATGGCATAAAACCCTAGGCATGTAGATCTAAACATATAAGAATGTAGAAACATAGATCTAAGCATAAAACATGGCATAAAAGCATAAAAACATGTAGATCAGGACAAATAAACATGTGAACAAGCATAAAAGAACATGGATCTAAGCTAAAAACATGCTAGAAACAAGATAAAGCAAGAAACATGTCAAAGAAAGCAATAAAACATATTATTATGGCAAAAAGAGCAAGAACATGCTAGGAAAAAGATTTAGAAGGTTAGGGGTGTGGATGATAGCTAAAAAGCTACGTCCACACCCCTAAACCCCAAATCCAAGATGTAGAACCAAGGAAAGGAAGATTGGGTTCAAAAATAATACCTTGTGTTCTTGGTGGAGATGCAAGAATCAAGAAACTTTAATGTGTTTTTTGGAGTGTTTTTGGGGGTTTTTTTTAGGGTTTGGAAGAGAGAAAAATAATGTAGAGATGGGCAGAACGGAAATTTTAGAAAAATGTTTGTCCTCCCTGTCTGGAAATAGCCCCAGGCGCGAAAATCGAGGCGTTTGCCATTGTAAGGCTGCCGGCCTTAATCCTCCTTTGATCGGGCTAATCTTGACTCCTTTGAATAGATATTGATTTTCAGTTTCTAAAAAGTATTGAACTCAAAAATCCAACGGTCGGATCAAAAGTTATGGCTCCCGGAAGTTTGTGGTGCAACGATTAATACGTCATCTCGATTTTTGAGATATCTTGGCTGTTCTAACTCCGATTTCAACCCATGAACAATTGTTGGAATGAGAATTAGATAATGGCATTGGTTTCAATCCGTTCTAGTAGCTGGATCAAAATTAGGGTTTTTGGACCCACCTAGGATCGACTTCGGGTCAAACTTGCTCAAACTCAGTTAAAGTTGCTAAAAATCTTCAAAAAGCTCGGGTTTGAAGTAAAACTATGAAAAATGTTTTTTTGTGAGAGTTTAGACCATGTTTGACCTACGGTTAAATTTAGGGCTGACCAAGGGCATTTTGGTCATTTTAGCAGAAAAAGTCACTTCGGGTGCTCTGATGCCCGAACGGGTTGTACCACGTCATTCTAGATGTTCTCATGGTCCCGTAGAGAGAAAATAATATTTTAGGATATTCGGGGGTTCGACACACAAACTGAGGGCGGACAAAATACAGTATTAACATGCCCTAATCAAAATTTCAACAAGAAATGTAAAGACTAATGAGAAGAGACCTGAGGGAGGCCAACGGCATAAGACGCGTCGCTCATCACTTAAGGAATGGTAATAAAACTTGTATCCTTTCCCAGATGTTGATATGCCCGAAATGCTAGAACAACTGCTTAAGTTGAAATTAATTGAATTACCAAAATGCAAACGACCGAAAGAGATAGGAAAAGTTGATGACCCAAACTATTGTAAGTATCATCGCATCATAAGCCATCCAATCCAAAAATGCTTTGTTCTTAAAGAACTCATCATGAAGCTAGCCAAGGAAAGGAAAATCGACTTGGATTTTGATGAGGTTGCCGAGTCAAACCTTGCAACGTTTGCTTGTGGATTACCTAGTTGCATGACTCCAACAACTAAGCGGGGGGCAAATACCATACTTATCCAGTTTGGTTCTTTAGAACCTGTTCAAGTCCAGCTTTCACAAGAAGCATTTGATTATAACTCAAATGATGATAAAAGGTCAAAAATGGATGAGAATGAGGGTTGGATGATGGTTACTCGTAGGAGATGGAAGAAGAGACAAGCATTCCCTCTTTATCTGATCACCCAATAGTCTAGAGGAGCACAAAACCAGATTCAGTCTCAGTCAAGAGGAAGGAGCGATAAAAGGCAAGAAAGACTGGGAACAACAATGTATGACAATTCGGCACAAACCCAAAAACTTCGAAATCTCATCACATTGGAAGAATTCTTCCCCAGAAAATTCTTTCAAAATGACTCAGCAAAGGCCGTTCACATGGTCTCTCATTACGAAATTCATGACAAAAAAGAGGATGTCGACCATGGTGGTCCAAATAAGACTTTGTCATCATTGAAGGAACTCCAATCTCAAGTTAATGAAGTTGTACCCTTGCAATCCTCCACCTTACCAAAAGAAGTGCTCACCCAAGCTCTTGAAAAGCTAGAGATGTACAACCCTTATACCAACATGCTTCAACAAACGCAAGAATGTTACGCGTGCTCTCTAGACTTAACTTTCACTAACGAGGATCTGTTGTTAGGCTCTAAGCCCCACAATCGTCCACTTTATGTCTCTAGTTACGCTCGTGAACAAAAGATCGATTGTATTCTCATTGACAGAGGTTCAACTGTTAATATACTACTGAAAATGACAATGAGACGAATTGGTCTTACTATGGAGGAATTATCGCATAGTTGTTTGGTCATTCAAGGTTTTAACCAAGGAGGACAACACGCAATCGGCATGATACACTTGGAATTAATCATTGGAGAATTGAAAAGCAACGTTTTGTTCCATGTCATTGATGCCAAGACAACCTACAACATGTTGTTAGGATGTTCATGGATCCATGGAAATGGAATAGTGCTGTCAACTTTGCATCAATGTTTCAAGTACCTTCAAAGTGGAATAAAAAAAGTCAATGCCGACTGAAAGCCTTTTACTAAGACTGAAGCTCACTTTGCTAATGCAAAGTTTTATGTAGAAGATGACATTCCTAATAAAGTTCTCCCAGTTGAGATCTCGTACATGGAAAGCAAGCAGGGTGAAAAGAAGCACGTTAGATTCATCACTGAAAAGGATATTCCTTCCCCAAAGGAAGGTCCATAATGTGGGAATAATCGTTCTAGTGAATCTACTAGTAATTCAGTGAGAGTGGAAATTTCAACGCCTTCCAATAACCCTCCATTCCTCCGTTATATACCATTATCACGCCGCAAGAAAGGACAATCACCATTCGCGAAATGCCTTCAATCTATAGTAGACATGGGAAGGCCTCCTACAAAGTTTACAATGGAGGATGTAGCCATATTGAAAGAAAGTCATGCCATGCCTTTAACTTCATCCACAAATCCTTTGCCCTCTAAGCCACTAAATGGATTCATAAGGTCTTCACAAAATCTAACAGAGCATGGTATTCTACCAAGTGAACGGACAAAAGAATGTTTCGACCCAAAGGCATATAGGCTGTTAGCTAGAGCAGGCTACAATTTCTCAAAACAAGGGGACCTAGGGAAACTAATTCCAAAAGTCACCGAAGAGAAGGTGCATGGCTTTAGCAAAACACAAAGGAAAATGCGGCTTAAAGGCCATGAAATTCCTATCCCAAAGACTGAATTAGGTTATACTCCAGAATAACTGGCTCAGATATGAATCAAGAAAAGAAGCAATGCTTCAAGTTCCTAATAAATAACAGTGGAGGTTGGCAAAAGTTCAAATTAAAGAAAAGATCACCCTTCATCACACATCTCAGTGTTCGATCACATCGAGGCCTCATCGTCACAAATCACAGTGTTTGATGGGTTAAATACAACTTGTTTAACACAAAATTGAGACACTCTTGCATGTAGATCAATCTTTGATTGATTGGGGGCAACAAAAAGGCCTGTTGATAGTTGCTCTAAAAACTCAATAAACTTTGAGGTTCAAAAGAAGGAGAAAGCTAATGAGATCCATAGTAGCATTCCTTCACGTATGAAACGTAACTCTACCCTAGATATTAGCATTGAAAGATCACTCAAAGTCAAAAGGTGAACGATTGTACACACAAGTCAGTCACTCATCCACAATGAGCAAATTGAAGAGGTATCATCCTTGTTTCATATTACAGTAAAAGAAGATACACTGTCAGATGCCAAAGCAACCAATGAAGAGGTCGATGAAGCTCCCTCAGCCTTGGAAGATGGAGGACAGGCTACAATTGATGAACTTAAAGAGATCAATTTAGGAATCATTGAAGAACCCTGGCCAACTTTCATCAGTGCGCTTCTCACTCTTGAAGAAGAAGAAGGATACCTCAAGCTCCTAGTAGAATATAAAGATGTGTTTTCTTGGACTTACAAAGAAGTGCCTAGGCTTAATTCAAGTATTGCTCTACACCATTTGGCGGTAAAGAAAGGCGTGCGCCGAGTCAAACAAGCCTAAAGACGCTTTCGGCTGGAGCTTATCCCTTAAATAGAAACTGAGGTCAATAAGCTAATTGAGGCAGGAGTCATTCATGAAGTACAATACTCGGAGTGGATTGCTAACATCATCCCTATCAAAAAGAAGAATGGACAAATCCGGGTGTGCGTTGACTTCCGTGATTTGAACAATGCATGTCCCAAGGATGATTTTCCATTACCCATCACTGAGGTCATGGTTGATGCCACTACTGGTCATGAAGCTTTATCTTTCATTGATGGTTCTTTGGGTTACATCCAAATTCGAATGAATCCTAAGGACGAAGAGCTTACAACTTTTAGTACTCCAAAGGGCATTGACTATTACAAAGTAATGCCTTTTGGACTAAAGAACGCTGATGCTACTTATCAACGGGCCATGCAAAAGATCTTTGATAATGTACTCCATAAATACGTGGAGTGTTATGGCGATGATCTGGTGGTTAAAACAAAAAGTAGGGAAGACCATTTGGCAGATCTGCGATTTGTGTTAAATCACCTAAGAAAGTATCAGCTTAAAATGAACCCCCTCAAATGCACTTTTGGCATAACATTTGCGAAATTCCTTGGTTTCATTGTAAGGCATCGCAGTATTGAAATTGACCAGTCCAATATTGAAGCTATCCAAAAAATGCCAAAGCCCAAGAATCTGCAAGAACTTAGAGGCTTGTAGGGAAGACTTGCCTACATATGACGATTTATCTCGAACTTGGCTGGTCGATGCCAACCTTTCAATAGGTTGATGAAAAAGGATGTGCACTTCGAATGGGATAAGGCTTGTAGTAATGCTTTTGCAATCATCAAAAGATACTTGCTTAACCCTCTAGTTTTAGGTGCTCTTATCCCAGGAAAGCCTCTGGTATTGTACATGCGGCACAAGAAAAATCTCTAGGTGCTCTCATGGCACAAGAAAACGAAGAAGGGAAAGAAAGAGCTCTTTATTATCTGAGTTGAACTCTCAATGGGGCTAAATTAAATTATTCTCCTATTGAAAAGACGTGTCTTGCTCTTTTCTTTACCGTAGACAAATTGAAGCAGGCAAACCCGATTAAATATGTCCTCTCTAGGCCAATGGTTTCAGGTTGTATAGCTTGATGGGCAGTCCTGCTACAACAATATGACCTTGCATACGTTTCGCAGAAAGCTATCAACGGACAAGCATTGGCAGATTTCTAAGTTGACCACCCAGTTCTATCTGATTGGGAGTTCTCTAATGATTTCCCGGATGAAGATGTGTTTTACATTGAAGTAATGCCACCATGGATGATGTTTTTGATGGGGCTGCATGTTAAGAAGGAGCGGGGGCAGGTGTAGTGTTTGTTTTTCCACAACAGCAAATACTTCTATACTCGTTCTCATTAAGTGAACTTTGGTCTACCAACGTAGCCGAATATCAAGCATTGATTATTGGTCTACAAATGGCCATTGAGATGGGTATATCGCAACTTGAGATCTTTGGGGATTCCAAATTAATTATCAACTAAATCTTGGAACAGTATGACGTCAAGAAAGAAGACCTCATCCCTTATTGCAAATATGCAAAGAAGTTGCTAGCAAATTTTGAGGCCATCACATTGGAGCATATACCAAGGAAGCAGAATAGACAAGCTGATACTTTAACTAATTTGGCTACCACCTTAGCATTATTGCAGGAAGAGACAACGAAAGTTTCTATTTCCCAAAGGTTTAATTTATGCATTTATTATGTAATTGTTTGCAAAAATAAAAATTCTATTTTTTAAATGAAATATGTTATCCATAGAGAATCAACCTAATATGTTATATCTGCACAAAAATGGATTATTTCTACATTATCTTCTTTTATATGGTAGAATCTATTAAAAATAAATAAATAAGTGGTTTATATGATAGAAATAATAATTCCCTCATTTTTTTTTGTCTTAATTTCTAGTGTAGAAGACTCTTGAAGCCAAAAAATTATATGCTCAGTTGCCCACTCTCTTTCAAGAAGTGTAAAAGATAATTGTACACTGTAATTAGCCAAAATAATTAAATAATTGTGAATTCATTTAGGCTATATATATATTCATATTCTTTATTATGTATATTCATAATAATTTTTGTTTCTTTTTTTTTTCCTCAATATGAATAATATAATTGAACATAAAATGAGTGCTATAGGGCAACAAAGAATACGTAGAAATTATTTCAAAATAGAAACATAAAATATCCGCATTGTGCGAGACATTGACTGGTATATTTTAATAGTCTGGGTTTTGTTGGCATTGTAAGCACAATGCATAGACTGCTCTTGGTTGGCTTAGCTAAAAAGAGTACATGCATAACTTATGTAAAGACTATAGCTTTTTATTTTTATCATTCAATTGTAGGGCATCGACCTTGGTGCCTCTGTTTTCAATCACCAACTAGAGAAGATTGTTGGCTGCAAAGTTCTTCAGTTCATCCACGATGAAGATCAAGAGGATGCTTGGTCACAAAACCCTACGATGCACAAACACAACAACTTCTTCACAAGAACAATGAACTAGGGCAAATTCTGTCTCCAATCACAATTAGCTTGAACAAACTTTGCTCAACACTTGTGCAACTTGTGTACTCTTTGACGGCCCTTAAAACAATCCTTTTATATGTTTAGGGTTGTGAGAAAAGAATGCCCAAACACATAATCATGGATCGGAGTCAAAACAGAACTGAAAATTTGTTTTTCATAAACATCGACAGATACCCTATCTGTCAAGCTGCTGTCGAGCCATGGGTTTCAACAACTCTACAGGTCTCGATAGATAGCTAGCTATCGAGCTAGTTATCGAGTTTTAATGAACAACACTTCTTCAGCTTGTTTCTTAGACAGACTTGCATGGGTTTAATACTTGATCTTGAAACACAGTTTCTTGAAGTATTAAACACATCCTAGATCTACTCAATTACAAGTGCGTTTTGTCAAAGAATTAGTTAATTATATAAAATAGTGACATATGTTCCTAACAAGTGAATCACATATATCCTAACATGTTGAATTTATGCAATTCTGGATATTCAATTCTCTGCAAATCCAGACCGTTCATACATATAATGTGCACAATTTCCCGTTGAATTTACACAATTTTGATTTCCAATTTTTCGGCAAATCCAGACATTTTGTACATATAATGTAAACAATTTCCCGTTGAATTTAAGAAATTTTGGATATTCAATTTTTCTGCAAATCTAGGAAATCAGTACATATAATGTACAAATTTTCCCGTTGAATTTATGCAATTTTGGATTTCCAATGTTTCTGCAAATCCGGACAATCCGTATATATAATGTACACAATTTCCCTATGAATTTACGCCATTCTGGATATTCGATTTTTCTGCAAATCTAGACCATCTGTACATATAATGTACACAATTTCCCATTGAATTTTACACAATTCTGGATATTCAATTTTTACGCAAATCTAAATATTTCGTACATATAATGTAAACAATTTCCTGTTGAAGTTACGCAATTTTGGTTATTCAATCTTTCAGCAAATCCAAACAGTCCGTATATATAATGTACACAATATTCCATGTACTACAATGTACACAATTTTCTATTGAATTTACGTAATTTTGGATATTCAATTTTTCTACAAATTCAGACAACCCATACTTATAATGTACCCAATTTCCCATTGAATTTATGCAATTCTGGATTTTAAATTTTTCTGCAAATCCAGACATTCCATACACATAATGAACACAATTTTCCGTTAAATTTACGCAATTCTAGATTTTCAATTTTTCTACAAATCCAAACATTCCGTACATATAATGGAAACAATTTCCCATTGAATTTACGTAATTCTAAATATTCAATTTTTCTGCAATTCTAGACAATCTGTGCTTATAATGTACACAATTTCCCGTTGAATTTAAGCAATTCTGGATTTTTAATTTTTCTGCAAATCCAGACATTTCGTACATATAATGGAAACAATTTCCCGTTAAATTTACACAATTCTGGATATTCAATTTTCTGCAAATTCAGACAATCCTTGCATATAATGTACACAATTTTCCGTGTACAATGTATACAATTTCTTGTTCAATTTACGCAATTCTGGAGATTCAATTTTTTTGCAAATCCAGACAATACGTACGTATAATGTACACAATTTCTCGTTGAATTTACACAATTTCGGATTTTCAATTTTTCTGCAAATCCAGACATTTTGTACATAAAATGTAGACAATTTCTTGTTGAATGTATGCAATTCTAGGTATTCAATTTTTCTACATATCCAAATAATTCGTACATATAATGTACACAATTTCCCGTTGAATTTACTCAATTTTTAATATTCAATTTTTTTGCAAATTAAGACAATTAGTACATATAATATACACAATTTCCCAATGAATTTATGCAATTCTGGAATTCCAATTTTTCTGCAAATCCAGACAATTCGTATATATAATGTACACAATTTCCTTATGAATTTACGACATTCTGGATATTCGATTTCTCTGCAAATTTAGATCGTTCGTACATATAATGTGCACAAATTCCCGTGAATTTACACAATTCTGATTTCCAATTTTTTGGTAATTCCAGACATTTTGTACATATAATGTAAACAATTTCTCATTGAATTTACGAAATTTTGGATTTTGAATTTTTTTGCAAATCTAGAAAATCAGTACATATAATGAAAAAAGTATCCCGTTGAATTTACAAAATTTTGGATTTCCAATGTTTCCGCAAATCCAGACAATCTGTATATATAATGTACACAATTTCCTGTTGAATTTACACAATTCTAGATATTCAATTTTTCTACAAATCTAAACATTCCGTACATATAATGTACACAATTTCCTATTGAAGTTACGCAATTCTGGTTATTCAATTTTTATGCAAATCCAGACATTTCGTGCATATAATGTAAACAATTTCCATTGAATTTAAGCAATTCATGATATTCAATTTTTTTTGAAAATTAAGTCATCTCGCACATATAATGTACACAACTTCGTGGTACATTTAAGCAATTCTGGATAATCAATTCATTTGCAAATCCAGACATTACGTATATATAATGTACACAATTTCTTGTAGAATATACTCAATTCTGGATATTCAATTTTTCAGCAAATCCAAACAATTCGTACATATAATGTACACAATATTCCGTGTACTACAATGTACACAATTTCCTGTTGAATTTAAGTAATTCTGGATATTCAATTTTTTTACAAATTCAGACAACCCGTACTTATAATGTACCCAATTTCCCGTTGAATTTACGCAATTCTGGATTTTAAATTTTTCTGCAAATCCAGACATTTCGTACACAATTTTCGATTGAATTTACGCAATTCTGGATTTTCAATTTTTCTACAAATCCAAACATTCCGTACATATAATGGAAACAATTTCACGTTGAATTTACATAAATCTAGATATTCAATTTTTCTGCAATTCCAGACAATCTGTGCTTATAATGTACACAATGTCCCTTTGAATTTAAGCAATTCTGGACTTTCAATTTTTCTGCAAATCCAGACATTCCGTACATATAATGGAAACAATTTCCCGTTGAATTTACGCAATTCTAGATATTCAATTTTCTGCAAATCCAGACAATCTGTACATATAATGTACACAATTTTCCATGTACATTAATGTACACAATTTTCTATTGAATTTACGCAATTCTGGAGATTCAATTTTTTTGCAAATCCAAACAATACGTATGTATAATGTACACAATTTCTCATTGTATTTACACAATTCTAGATTTCCAATTTTTTTGCAAATCTAGACATTTCGTACATATTATGTAGACAATTTCTTGTTGAATTTATGAAATTCTGGGTATTCAATTTTTCTACATATCCAGATAATCCGTACATATAATGTACACAATTTCCCGTTGAATTTACGCAATTTTGGATATTCAATTTTTTTTGCAAATCAAGACAATCAGTACATACAATATACACAATTTCCCATTGAATTTATGCAATTCTGGATTTCCAATTTTTCTACAAATCGAGACAATCTGTATATATAATGTACACAATTTCCTTATAAATTTACACTATTCTGGATATTCGATTTCTCTACAAATTCATACCATTCATACATATAATGTGCACAATTTCCCGTGAATTTACACAATTCTGATTTCCAATTTTTCGGAAATTCCAGACATTTCATACATATAATGTAAACAATTTCTCGTTGAATTTACGAAATTTTGGATATTGAATTTTTCAACAAATCTAGAAAATCATTACATATAATGAACAAAGTATCCCATTGAATTTACGCAATTTTGGATTGTGATCCACAAACTGACGCATGAGATTCACCCTTTACTTGGGAATGAAGAGGGGAAACATAGCATGTCACAAGAGCGAGGCGAGGTTTGGAACCCTACTGCGAGAGGGACGCCTCGCGAGCCGGGCTTCAACGAGATGAGGCCTTTTGGCGAAGCCAAGTCAATTTCGGGCCACCAAACCTTGCAACTGATGAGAAGGCCCTATGGAGGGAAGCGTGTACGTTGTCACACTCCCTGCCTTCCAAAGGTGCCTAGAGGACGGGCTAGACGCAGAAGAGTGAAGACCCAGGAGCAGATTCCCCCCCGAAAGGGGGGATGGGAGACGGCCATCTCGAGGCACATCACAACCTACAGTAAAGACCGGCGAGACCTGGGAAGGCAACCTGATTGGGAGTCAGAGGATCCATAGTACTTGTAGCCCCCACAGACTTCATATTCATCATTTTTGAAAGTGGGGGGAAGGGATCTCTTTTTTGCAACAGAAAAAAACGGAGTAGATTTTACTCGACACAACCTAATGATACATCCAATACCAATGATCTGTGCCTAGAATGTGTTGCTAGATCTCTGCTCTAGAAAGCTATACAGGCAACAACAAACGCGGTTTCACCCGAGGCTTCCCTTTCTTCATTACTTCTTTCACGACGAGGGAACCGTGTCCGCTCAGTTGAAGTGGTGGAACATTCCGTATATATAATGTACACAATTTTCTATTGAATTTACACAATTCTGGATATTCAATTTTTCTGCAAACCTAAACATTCCGTACATATAATGTACACAATTTAATGTTGAAGTTACGCAATTCTGGTTATTCAATTTTTACGCAAATCCAGACATTCCTTGCATATAATGTAAACAATTTCCGTTGAATTTAAGCAATTCATGATATTCAATTTTTCTACAAATTAAGTCATCTCGCACATATAAAGTACATAATTTCCTGGTACATTTACGCAATTCTAGATAATCAATTCATTTGCAAATCCAGACATTGCGCATATATAATGTACACAATTTCACGTTGAATATACGCAATTCTGGATATTCAATTTTTCAGCAAATCCAGACAATCCGTACATATAATGTACACAATATTCCGTGTACTACAATGGACACAATTTCCTGTTGAATTTACGTAATTCTGGATATTTAATTTTTCAACAAATTTAGACAACCCGTAATAATAATGTACCCAATTTCCCGTTGAATTTACGCAATTCTGCATTTTAATTTTTTCTGCAAATCCAGACATTTCGTACACATAATGTACACAATTTTCCGTTGAATTTACGCAATACTGGATTTTCAATTTTTCTGCAAATCCAAACATTCCGTACATATAATGGAAACAACTTCCAATTGAATTTACGCAATTCTGGAGAATCAATCTTTCAGCAAATCCAGACAATACGTATGTATAATGTACACAATTTCTAGTTGAATTTACACAATTCTGGTATCCATTTTTTCTGCAAATCCAGACATTCTGTACATATAATGTAGACAATTTCTAGTTGAATTTACTCAATTCTGGGCATTCAATTTTTCTACAAATCCAGATAATCCGCACATATAATGTACACAATTTCCCGTTGAATTTATGGAATTTTGGATATTCAATTTTTTTGCAAATCCAGACAATCCGCACATATAATATACACAATTTTCGATTAAATTTACGCAATTCTGGATTTCCAATTTTTCTGCAAATCAAGACAATCTGTATATATAATGTACACAATTTCCTTTTGAATTTACGCCATTCTAAATATTTGATATCTTTGCAAATTTAGACCGTTCATACATATAATGTGCACAATTTCTCTTGACTTTACACCATTCTGATTTCCAATTTTTTGGTAATTCTAGACATTTCGTACATATAATGTAAACAATTTCCCGTTGAATTTACGAAATCTTGGATATTGAATTTTTCTGCAAATCTAGAAAATCAGTACATATAATGTACAAAGTATCCCGTTGAATTTACGTAATTTTGGATTTCCGATGTTTCTGCAAATCCGGACAATCTGTATATATAATGTACACAATTTTCTATTGAATTTACACAATTCTGGATATTCAATTTTTCTGCAAATCTAAACATTCCGTACATATAATGTACACAATTTAATGTTGAAGTTACGCAATTCTGGTTATTCAATTTTTACGCAAATCCAGACATTCCTTGCATATAATGTAAACAATTTCCGTTGAATTTAAGCAATTCATGATATTCAATTTTTCTACAAATTAAGTCATCTCGCACATATAAAGTACATAATTTACTGGTACATTTACGCAATTTTGGATAATCAATTCATTTGCAAATCCAGACATTGCGCATATATAATGTACACAATTTCCCGTTGAATATACGCAATTCTGGATATTCAATTTTTCAGCAAATCCAGACAATCCGTACATATAATGTACACAATATTCCGTGTACTACAATGGACACAATTTCCTGTTGAATTTACGTAATTCTGGATATTTAATTTTTCTACAAATTCAGACAACCCGTAGTAATAATCTAACCAATTTCCCGTTGAATTTACGCAATTCTGCATTTTAATTTTTTCTGCAAATCCAGACATTCCGTACACATAATGTACACAATTTTCCGTTGAATTTACGCAATACTGGATTTTCAATTTTTCTGCAAATCCAAACATTTCGTACATATAATGGAAACAACTTCCAGTTGAATTTGCGCAATTCTGGAGAATCAATCTTTCGGCAAATCCAGACAATTTGTATGTATAATGTACACAATTTCTAGTTGAATTTACACAATTCTGGTTTCCATTTTTTCTGCAAATCCAGACATTTTGTACATATAATGTAGACAATTTCTAGTTGAATTTACTCAATTCTGGGCATTCAATTTTTCTACAAATCCAGATAATCCGCACATATAATGTACACAATATTTCGTGTACTACATTGTACACAATTTCCTATTAAATTTACGTAATTATAGATATTTAATTTTTCTACAAATTCAGACAACCTGTACTTATAATGTACCCAATTTCCCGTTGAATTTACAAAACTCTGGATTGTAAATTTTTCTCCAATCCAGACATTCCGGACACATAATGTACACAATTTTCCGTTGAATTTACGCAATTCTGGATTTTCAATTTTTCTGCAAATCCAAACATTCCGTACATATAATGGAAACAATTTCCCGTTGAATTTACGTAATTCTAAATATTCAATTTTTTACAATTCCAGACAGTCTGTGCTTATAATGTACACAATTTTCTGTTGAATTTAAGCAATTCTAGATTTTCAATTTTTCTACAAATCCAGACATTCCATACATATAATGGAAACAATTTCTTGTTGAATTTACGCAATTCTGGATATTCGATTTTCTAAAAATCCAGACAATCCATACATATAACATACACAATTTTCCGTGTACTTTAATGTACACAATTTCCAAATGAATTTACGCAATTTTGGAGATTCAATTTTTCTGCAAATCCAGACAATACAAACGAATAATGTACACAATTTCTAGTTGAATTTAGACAATTCTGGATTTCCAATTTTTGTGCAAATCTAGACATTTCGTACATATAATGTAGACAATTTGTTGTTGAATTTACGCAATTTTGGGTTTTGAATTTTTCTACAAATCCAGATAATCCGCACATATAATGTACACAATTTCACGTTGAATTTATGCAATTTTGGATATTCAATTTTTTTGCAAATGCAAACAATCTGCACATATAATATACACAATTTCCCATTAAATTTATGCAATTCTGGATTTCCAATTTTTCTGCATATCCAAACAATTCGTATATATAATGTACACAACTTCCTTCCAAATTTACGCCATTCTGGATATTCAATTTCTCTACAATTTCAGACCGTTCATACATATAATGTGCACAATTTCCCATGAATTTACTCAATTCTGATTATCAATTTTTCGGTAATTCCAGACATTTCGTACATATAAGGTAAACAATTTCTCGTTGAATTTATGGAATTTTGGTTATTGAATTTTTCTGCAAATCTAGAAAACCAGTACATATAATGAACAAAGTATCCCTTTGAATTTACGCAATTTTGCATTTCCAATGTTTCCGCAAATCTGGACAATCCGTATATATAATGTACACAATTTCCTGTTAAATTTACACAACTCTAGATATTCAATTTTTCTATAAATCTAGACATTCCGTACATATAATGTTCATAATTTCCTATTGAAGTTACGCAATTCTGTTTATTCAATTTTTATGCAAATCCAGACATTCCGTGCCTATAATATAAACAATTTTCGTTGAATTAAAGCAATTCATGATATTCAATTTTTCTGCAAATTAAGTCATCCCGCACATATAAATTACACAATTTCCTGGTACATTTACGCAATTCTGGATAATTAATTCTTTTGCAAATCCAAACAATGCGTACATATAATGTGCACAATTTCTCGTTAAATATACGCAATTTTGGATATTCAATTTTTCAGCAAATCCAGAAAATCCATGCATATGATGTACACAGTATTCTGTGTACTACATTGTACACAATTTCCTATTAAATTTACGTAATTCTGGATATTTAATTTTTCTACAAATTCAGACAACCCATACTTATAATGTACACAATTTTCCGTTGAATTTACACAATTCTGGATTTTCAATTGTTCTGCAAATCCAAACATTCCGTACATATAATGGAAACAATTTCCCGTTGAATTTACATAATTGTATATATTTAATTTTTCTGTAATACTAGACAATCCATGCTTATAATGTACACAATTTCCCGTTGAATTTAAGTAATTTTGGATTTTCAATTTTTATGCAAATCTAGACATTCCTTACATATAATGGAAACAATTTCCCATTTAATTTACGCAATTCTGGATATTCAATTTTCTACGAATCTAGACAATCCATGCATATAATGTACACAATTACCCGTTGAATTTATGCAATTCTGGATATTCAATTTTCTAAAAATCCAGACAATCCATACATATAATGTACACAATTTTCCGTGTACTTTAATGTACATAATTTCTAGTTGAATTTACCAAATTCTGGAGATTCAATTTTTCTGCAAATCCAGACAATACATATGTATAATGTACACAATTTCTAGTTGAATTTACAAAATTTTGGATATCCAATTTTTCGGCAAATCCAAGCATTCCATACGTATAATGTACACAATTTCCCATTGAATTTATGCAATTCTAGATTTTCAATTTTTCTGCATGGACATTCCATACATATAATGGACGCAATTTCCCGTTGAATTTACGCAATTCTGGATATTCAATTTTTTTGCAAATTCAGACAATCCGCACATATAATGTACACAATTTCCCATTAAATTTATGCAATTCTAGATTTCCAATTTTTCTGGAAATCCAGACAATCCACATATATAATGTACACAATTTCATTCTGAATTTACGCTATTCTGGATATTTGATTTCTCTGCAAATTCAAACCGTTCATACATATAATGTGCATAATTTCTCGTGAATATACACCATTCTTATTACCAATTTTTCGGTAATTCTAAACATTTCGTACATTTAATGTAAACAATTTCCCATTGAATTTATGAAATTTTGGGATATTGAATTTTTCCGCAAATCTAGAAAATCAGTACATATAATGTACAAAGTATCCCGTTGAATTTACGCAATTTTGGATTTTCGATGTTTTTGCAAATCCGGACAATCTGTATATATAATGTACACAATTTCCTGTTAAATTTACACAATTTTGGATATTCAATTTTTCTGCAAATCCAGACATTCTGTACATATAATGTACACAATTTCCTGTTGAAGTTACGCAATTCTGATTATTCAATTTTTATGCAAATCTAGACAATTCGTGCATATAATGTAAACAATTTCCATTGAATATAAGCAATTCATGGTATTCAATTTTTCTACAAATTAAGTCATCTCACACATATAATGTACACAATTTTCTGGTACATTTACGCAATTCTGGATAATCAATTCTTCTACAAATCTGGACATTGCGTATATATAATGTACACAATTTCCCATTGAATATATGCAATTTTGGATATTCAATTTTTCAGCAAATCCAAACAATCCATACATATAATGTACACAATATTCTGTATACAACATTGTACACAATTTCCTATTAAATTTACCTAATTCCGGATATATAATTTTTCTACAAATTCAAACAACCCGTACTTATATTGTACCCAATTTCCCGTTGAATTTACGCAAGTCTGAATTGTAAATTTTTCTGTAAATTTAGACATTTCGGACACATAATGTACCCAATTTTCAGTTGAATTTACGCAATTTTGGATTTTCAATTTTTCTACAAATCCAAACATTCCATACATATAATGGAAACAATTTTCCGTTGAATTTACATAATTCTAAATATTCAATTTTTCTGCAATTCCAGAAAATTCGTGCTTATAATGTACACAATTTCTTGTTGAATTTAAGCAATTTTGCATTTTTAATTTTTCAGCAAATCCAGACATTCCGTACATATAATGGAAACAATTTCCCGTTGAATTTACCCAATTCTGGATATTCAATTTTCTAAAAATCCAGACAATCCATACATATAATGTACACAATTTTCCATGTACTTTAATGTACACAATTTCCAGTTAAATTTACGCAATTCTGGAGATTCAATTTTTCTGCAAATCCAGACAATACGTACGTATAATGTACACAATTTCTAGTTGAATTTACACAATTCTGGATTTCCAATTTTTTTGCAAATCCAGACAATCCGTACATATAATGTAGTCAATTTCTTGTTGAATTTACACAATTCTGAGTATTCAATTTCTCTACAAATCCAGATAATCCGCACATATAATGTACACAATTTCCCGTTGAATTTACGCAATTTTGGATATTCAATTTTTTTGCAAATCCGGACAATCCGCACATATAATATACACAATTTCCCATTAAATTTATGCAATTATGGATCTCCAATTTTTCTGCAAATCTAGACTATCCGTATATATAATGTACACAATTTCCTTCTGAATTTACGCCATTCTGGATATTTGATTTCTTTGCAAATTCAGACCGTTCATACATATAATGTGCACAATTTCCCGTGAATTTACACCATTCTTATTACCAATTTTTTCGGTAATTCTAAACATTTCGTACATCTAATGTAAATAATTTCCCGTTGAATTTACGAAATTTTGGGATATTGAATTTTTCTGCAAATCTAGAAAATCAGTACATATAATGTACAAAGTATCCTGTTGAATTTACTCAATTTTGAATTTCCAATGTTTCTGAAAATTCGGACAATCCGTATATATAATATACACAATTTCTTGTTGAATTTACACAATTTTGGATATTCAATTTTTCTGCAAATCCAAACATTCCGTACATATAATGTACACAATTTCCTGTTGAAGTTACGCAATTCTGGTTATTCAATTTTTTTGCATGTCCAGACATTCCGTGCATATAATGTAAACATTTTTCGTTGAATTTAAGCAATTCATGATAATCAATTTTTCTGCAAATTAAGTCATCTCGCATATATATTGTTCACAATTTCCTGGTACATTTATGCAATTCTAGAGAATCAATTCTTCTGAAAATCCAGACATTGCCTACATATAATGTACACAATTTCCTGATTAATATACAAAATTCTAGATATTCAATTTTTCAGCAAATCCAGACAATTCGAACATATAATTTACACAATATTCTGTTTACTAAAATTTACATAATTTCCTGTTGAATTTACGGAATTCTGGATATTCAATTTTTCTATAAATCCAAACATTCCGTACATATAATGGAAACAATTTCACGTTGAACTTACATAATTCAGGACATTCAATTTTTCCGCAAATCCAGACAATCCGTACTTATGATGTACACAATTTCCCATTCAATTTTCGCAATTCTGGAGATTTAATTTTTCTACAAATCTAGACAATCCGTACGTATAATGTACACAATTTTTCATTGAATTTACACAATTCTGGATTTCCAATTTTTCGGCAAATCCAGGCATTCCGTACATATAATGTACACAATTTCCTATTGAATTTAATCAATTTTGGATATTAAATATTTCTTCAAATCCAGACTATCTGTACATTTTATATACACAATTTCTCTTTGAATTGACACAATTCTGGATTTCCAATTTTTTTTCAAATCTATACATTCCACACATATAATATAGACAATTTCTCGTTGAATTTAGACAATTCTAGTTATTCACTTTTTCTGCAAATCTAGATAAGCCGTACATATAATGTACACAATTTTCCGTTGAATTTACTCAATTTTGGATATTCAATTTTTCTGTAAATTCAGAAAATCCGTACATTTAATGTACACAATTTCCCTATCAATTTATGCCATTCTGGATATTCGATTTTTTTGCAAATCCAGAACGTCCATACATATAATGTACACAATTTCCCGTTGAATTTACACAATTCTGGATATTCAATATTTTTGCAAATCCAGACATTCCGTACATATAATGTACACAATCTCCTGTTGATGTTATGCAATTCTGGTTTTTCAATTGTTTTGCAAATCCAGACATTCCATACATATAATCTAAACAATTCTAAATTTAAGTAATTCTTGATATTCAATTTTTCTGCAAATTAAGTCATCTCGCACATATAATGTGCATAATTTGCTGTTGAATTTACACAAATCTAGACAATCCGTACTTGTAATGTACCCAATTTACGTAATTTTGGACTTTCAATTTTTCTGCAAATCCAGACAATTCGTACATATAATGTACACAATTTTCTGTTGAATTTACGGAATTCTGGTTATTTAATTTTTCTGCAAATCCAGACATTTCGTACATATAATGGAAACAATTTCCCGTTGAATTTACGTAATTCAGGATATTTAATTTTTCATCAAATGCAGACAATCCGTACTTATAACATACACAATTTCCCGTTCAACTTACGTAATTCTGGAGATTCAATTTTTCTGCAAATCCAGACAATTCGTACGTATAATGTACACAATTTCTCGTTAAATTTATAGAATTCTGGAGTTCCAACTTTTCGGCAAATCCAGGCATTACGTACATATAATGTACACAATTTCCTATTGTATTTACTCAATTTTTGGTATTCAATATTTCTTCAAATCCGACAATCCGTACATTTAATATACACAATTTCTCATTGAATTTACGCAATTCTGGATTTCCAATTTTTCTGTAAATCCAGACATTCTGCACATATAATGTAGACAATTTCAGGTTGAATTTACGCAATTCTAGGTATTCACTTTTTCTGCAAATCCAGATAAACCGTACATATAATGTACACAATTTCCCGTTGAATTTATGCAATTTTGGATATTCAATTTTTCTACAAATCCAGACAATTTGTACATATAAGGTACACAATTTCCCATTGAATTTATGCAATTCTGGATTTCTAACGGTTCTGCAAATCCGGACAATTCGTATATATAATGTACACAACTTCCCTATGAATTTACTCCATTCTGTATATTTGATTTTTCTGCAAATTCAGACCATCCGCACATATAATGTGCACAATTTCCCGTTGAATTTACACAATTTTGGATATTCAATTTTTCTACAAATCCAGACATTCCGTACGCATAATGTACACAATTTCCTGCTAAAGTTACGCAATTCTGGTTTTTCGATTTTTATGCAAATCTAGGCATTCCATACATATAATCTACACAATTTTTGCAGAATTTAAGCAATTCTTAATATTCAATTTTTCTGCAAATTAAGTCAATGTACACAATTTCCTTTTACATTTATGCAATTTTGGATAATCAATTCTTCTGCAAATCAAGACATTGCATACATATAATGTTCACAATTTCCCATTGAATATATGCAATTCTGGATATTCTATTTTTCAGCAAACCCAGACAATCTGTACACATAATGTACACAATATTCCGTGTACTATAATGTACACAATTCTCCTATTGAATTTACGTAATTCTGGATATTCAATTTTTCTGCAAATCCAGACAATTCGTACTTGTAATGTACCAAATTTCCCATTGAATTTACGCAATTTTGGATATTCAATTTTTTTTTTGCAAATTCAGACATTCCGTACATATAATGTACAAAATTTCCTGTTGAAGTTATGTAATTCTGGTTTTTCAATTTTTATGCAAATCCAGACATTCCGTACATATAATCTACACAATTTCTGCTGAATTTAAGCAATTCTTGATATTCAATTTTTTCCGCAAATTAAGTCATCTCGCACATATAATGTTCACAATTTCCTGTTACATTTACGCAATTTTGGATAATCAATTCTTCTACAAATCAGGACATTGCGTACATATAATGTACACAATTTTCTGTTGAATATATGCAATTTTGGATAATCAATTCTTCTGCAAATCAAGACATTGCGTACATATAATGTACACAATTTCCCGTTGAATATACGCAATTCTGGATATTCAATTTTTCAGCAAACCCAGACAATCCATACATATAACGTACACAATATTCCGTGTACTAGAATGTACACAATTTCCTGTTAAATTTACATAATTCTGGATATTCAATTTTTATGTAAATCCAGACAATTCGTACTTTTAATGTTCCCAATTTCTAGTTGAACTTACGCAATTTTGGATATTAAATTTTTCTGCAAATCTAGACATTCTGTGCACATAATGTACACAATTTCCCCTTGAATTTACGCAATTATGGAGATTCAATTTTTCTGCAAATCCGGACATTACGTACGTATAATGTACACGATTTCTAGTTGAATTTACTCAATTCTTGATTTCCAATTTTTCTACAAATCCAGACATTTTGTACATATAATGTAGACAATTTCTTGTTGAATTTACCCAATTTTGGGTATTCAATTTTTCTGCAAATCAAGATAATCCATACATATAATGTACACAATATTATGTGTACTATATAATTTACTTAATTTCCTATTGAATTTACGGAATTCATGATGTTCCATTTTTCTGCAAATCCAAACATTTCGTACATATAATGTACACAATTTCCCGTTAAATTTACACAATTTTGGATTTTCAATTTTGCTGCAAATCCAGAAAATCAATACATATAATGTACAAAGTTTCTCGTTAAAGTTACGCAATTCTGGATTTCCAATGTTTCTGCAAATCCGGACAATCCGTATGTATAATATACATTATTTCTTGTTAAATTTATACAATTCTGGATATTCGATTTTTCTGCAAATCTAGACCATCCGTACATATAATGTACACAATTTCCCGTTGAATTTTCACAATTTTGGATATTCAATATTTCTACAAATCCAGACATTCCGTACATATAATGTACACAATTTCCTATTGAAGTTACGCAATTCTGGTATTTCATTTTTTTTGCAAATCCAGACATTTCGTACATATAATCTACACAATTTTCGCTGAATTTAAGCAATTATTTATATTTAATTTTTTTGCAAATTAATTCATCTCGCACATATAATGTACACAATTTCCTGTTACAATTACGCAATTCTGGATAATCAATTCTTCTACAAATCCAGACATTGCGTACATATAATGTACACAATTTCCCGTTGAATATATGCAATTCTAGATATTCAAATTTTCAACAAACCCAAACAATCGATACTCATAATTTACACAATATTCCATGTACTACTATAGTGTACACATTTTTCTGTTGAATTTACATAATTCTTGTTATTCAATTTTTCTGCAAATCCAAACAATCTGTACTTGTAATGTACCCAATATCTCGTTGAATTTACACAATTTTGGTTATTCAATTTCTCTACAAATCCAGACATTCCGTATACATAATGTACATAATTTCCTGTTGAAATTACGCAATTCTAGTTTTTCAATTTTTATACAAATCTAGACATTCCGTACATATAATCTAGACAATTTCCGCTGAATTTAAGCAATTCTTGATATTCAATTTTTTTGCAAATTAAGTCATCTCGCACATATAATGTACACAATTACCTGTTACATTTACGCAATTCTGGATAATCAATTCTTTGCAAATGAAGACATTGCGTACATATAAGTCACGCTAAGATGTGGACATGACAACCGCCACATGCTTATAAAGTGAGCACCCTACAAGTGTGCAAGGCTTTCTTAGCAAGTAAAATTTATCCCCAAAAATTAAAATCAATAAGTCCAAAATACCTCAACAATTTCTTTATGAATAGATCTCCAATAATTTAATAGGAACAAAATCCAAACCTCATGTACATAATGCCAATTGGCCAATAAATATAAAACTATTAGAAGACCATCCAATCCCAAAATCACTAAGCTTCTTTTCGTGCTCACAACACAACGTCAAAACTCCCAAAACTTGGTATTCTTCACAATATTAAACTAGAGGGGAAAAAGGGGTGAGCTGACAACTCAATAAGTAACCAAAATCCTAATAAGTTTTATCAAGCAATAGATCTGTAAAGTAATAAATGTAATATGAGTTTTCAAAAGTTATAATATACTATGGGTTTTCAAGAATAACTAAGAAGTTTCATAGTCTTAAAATAATAAGTTGCAAATAGATCACGTATTTTAACTTTACAAATATATGTCATAGATGGTTTAGAAATTAGTCAGTTTTCCATATATCAAAAGTTATAACTTACAATAGGTTCCAAAAATACATAAGCAGTTTAAGTGACTCAAAATAGTTAAATACTCATCATTTCCAAAATCACATATGTAGTTTTAAGGAATCAAAATGGTTCAAATACTCAAACGTAATTTATATTCTTAACAATCTTATGAATATGGTCACACTATATCCCCGTGATTGGGCATCAGAGTACCAATGAATAACCCCCATTGGTTGGGTATCAGAATACCAATGAATAACCCCCATTGGTTTGGGTATCAGAATCAATTCATAGTCAGATTGTTCATAATCATATACATGAAATCATCATTTCTAACAAAAATATATCTTATTCAAGCATGTATATAAAAATCATATACTCAGTATTAAAATATAGTTGTAATAATCTTTTACTTGAAATCAGTAATATAATAGAAATAAAAATTCTATGTAACAGAGTCAAAATATAATCAGATTGTCTAAAATCATATTTATCAAATCATAGTTTGAACAAAAATATATATCTCATTCAAATACATATATATAAAACTATATACTCGGTACTCAATATATTTGTGATAATTCTTTATTCTTTACTTTAAATCAATGTAGCTAAAACAATTAAATAAAATAGTAACAATTATAAACAAATTTTAGTAGTTAAAATATAGTAGTATAAGCAAAATAAAACCAATTAGGATAAGGTTACTTACCTTCAAAAGCTATTCCAAAAGAACTTTTTTCTTAACAATTCCTCTAAAATCTTTAGATATCACCTAGGACAATTTTCAAATATTTTTACTCAATAATCAAATAATTTAAGGACATATAATCAATCATGGAAATATACTTAATATCCTCTACAAAATATAAAGCTTATAGAACTATACAAATGGACTCACTAGGATTATATTTTGTTGAACTAATAACACTTTAATACTAAATTAAAGTTTCTCTAACCAATGATATTCTAACCAATAATATTCCCTTGCATTAATCGAAACTCATTTTGCCATGAGGAAGGCATTAGCAAAAATATCATTGACCTAGGATTTAATATACAACCCTAAAGAAAACGTTAATTCATCCTAACATATATAATCAAAGAAACGAGGCAAAACTAAAAGGACCTAATATATACAAGTCTAATAGAAGACCTGATGGCAATATATATACCTATTCTTTGGACCCACAGAGAACAGAGTGAGAGCCATACTCCCACAAAAGCCAATTCCAAACTTTAATATATAGCCTCAGTGGTTTTACTAGCATAATCTCAATGAAACGGTGGCAGCATCATTGACTTATTATATATATATATATATATATATATATATATATATTTTATATGTACAAAACCGAAGGAAGACTTAAACCAAAATCTTGGATTCTTGAAATTCCGTGGCTAAATCTAGGATTATATATAAATATCCTAATGAAAACGTAATAGTCATGCCTTTGTTCATTGATACACAACGGCAAATCTAACTGTAAAATGTAAGTAGAATTTTAGGACCAAAATCAAACTTATGAACAATCTAACATCACAACTGATTCCAAGATAACCTTATAAACTTTTAATTCTTTGTTTCTAATGGTGAGAAATCATACCTTGAACAATCCGATTGCCTCTTCAATTGTATGTGCTCTAGCTCCAAGGAAAAACACCACTTAGCCTCCTTGATAAAACCCTTCCAATGAAAACCCTAATTTATCTTTTCCTCCAACTTATATTTTAACACATCAGAGATGTGGGCTTGGTGCGGTAGTGGGCTGGAGTTTAAAATCCACTTGAGCTTATCTCTTTAGTCTCCAAGAAGCCCATAAAACATCTTCATCTTTTATTTGTTTATTTATTATTTTAATTGTTGCACTAAATTGTATGCACTAAAACATTAATTTTTCTCACCTATTTATAGCACCACAAAATTGTCTACTCCCATCTTACTGTTCACACACATATAGTACATCAACACCATATTAAAAATGATAAGGTACGGTGATAGTCATAAAAACAAAATTGGGGTATTACATATAATGCACACAATTTCCCGTTGAATATACGCAATTCTGGATATTCAATTTTTCAGCAAACCAAGACAATCCGTACATATGTACACAATATTCCATGTACTATAATGTAAACAATTTCCTGTTGAATTTATGTAATTTTGGATATTCAATTTTTATGCAAATCCAAACAATCCGTACTTGTAATGTACCAAAATTCCTATTCAATTTACGCAATTCTGGAAATTCAATTTTTCTGCAAATCCAAACATTCCATACATATAATGGAAACAATTTCCTGTTAAATTTACACAATTCTAGATTTCCATTTTTTCTGCAAATTCAGACATTTCGTACATATAATGTAGACAATTTCTTGTTGAATTTATGCAATTTTAGGTATTCAATTTTTCAGTAAATCTAGATAATCCGTACATGTAATGTACATAATTTCCCATTGAATTTACTCAATTTCTGATATTTAATTTTTCTGCAAATCCAGACAATTCGTACATATAATATACATAATTTCCCGTCGAATTTAAACAATTCTGGATTTCCATTTTCTCTGTAAATCCAGACAATCCGTATATATAATGTACAAAATTTCCTTATGAATTTACACATTCTGGATATTAGATTTCTCTACAAATTTAGATCGTTCATACATATAATGTGCACAATTTCCCGTGAATTTACACGATTCTGATTTCCAATTTTTCGGTAAATCCAGACATTTCGTACATATAATATAAACAATTTCACGTTGAATTTACAAAATTTTGGATATTCAATTTTTCAGCAAATCTAAAAAATAAATACATATAATGTACAAAGTTTCCCTTTGAATTTACGCAATTTTGGATTTCCAATGTTTCTGCAAATCCGGACAATCCATATATATATAATGTACAAAATTTCCTGTTGAATTTACACAAATCTAGATATTCAATTTTTCAGGAAATCCAGACATTTTGTACATATAATGTACACAATTTCCTATTGAAGTCATGCAATTCTGGTTATTCAATTTTTAAGCAATGTGCTCAACTTCCCAATGAATTTACGCCATTCTGGATATTCGATTTTTCTACAAATCTAGACCATCCGTGCATATAATGTACACAATTTCCCATTGAATTCACACAGTTTTGGATATTAAATATTTCTGCAAATCCAGGCATTAAGTAAATATAATGTACACAATTTCTCGTTGAATTTACTCAATTTTTGATATCCAATGTTTCATCAAATCTAGACAATCCATACATTTAATATACACAATTTCTCGTTGAAATTACACAATTTTGGATTTCAAATTTTTCTGCAAATCTAGACATTCAGTACATATAATGTAAACAATTTCTCGTTGAATTTATGCAATTTTGGATATTCAATTTTTCTGCAAATCCAGAAAATCCGTACATATAAGGTACACAATTTCCCGTTAAATTTACGCAATTCTAGATTTCTAACGTTTCTGCAAATCCGAACAATCCATATATATAATGTACACAATTTCCCGTTGAATTTACGCAATTCTGGAGATTCAATTTTTCTGCAACTCAAGACAATCTGTACGTATAATGTACACAATTTCTCGTTGAATTTACACAATTCTAGATTTCTAATTTTTCGGCAAATCCAGACAGTCCGTACATATAATGTACATAGTTTCCCGTCGAATTCACGCAATTTTTGATTTCAATGTTTCTGCAAATCCGGACAATCCGTATATATAATGTACACAATTTCCCTATGAATTTACGCCATTTTGGATATTCAATTTTTCTGTAAATCCAGACCATCTGTACATATAATGTACACAATTTTAGGTTGAATTTATACAATTCTAGATATTCAATTTTTTTGCAAATCCATACATTCCATACATATAATGTACACAATTTCCTGTTGAAGTTACGCAATTCTGGTTATTCAATATTTATGCAAATCCAGACATTCCATACATATAATGTACACAATTTCCGTTGAATTTAAGCAATTCTTGTTATTCAATTTTTTTGCAAATTAAGTCATCTTGCAAATATAATGTACACAATTTCCTGTTGAATTTACACAATTTTGGATATTCAATTTTTCTGCAAATCCAGACATTCCGTACATATAATGTACACAATTTCCTATTGAAGTTCCGCAATTCTGGTTATTAATTTTTAGCAAATCCAGACATTCCGTGCATACAATGTAAACAATTTCCATTGAATTTAAGCAATTCATGATATTCAATTTTTCTGCAAATTAAGTCATCTCACACATATAATGTACACAATTTCCTGGTACATTTATGCAATTCTTGATAATCAATTCATCTGCAAATCCAAACATTGCATATATATAATGTACACAATTTCCCGTTGAATATACACAATTCTAGATATTCAACTTTTTAGCAAATCCAGACAATCCGTACATATAATGTACACAATATTTCGTCTACTACAATGTACACAATTTCCTGTTAAATTTACGTAATTTTGGATATTCAATTTTTCTACAAATTTAGACAACCCATACTTATAATGTACCCAATTTCCCGTTGAATTAACACAATTCTGGATTTTAAAATTTTCTGAAAATCCAGACTTTCCGTACACATAATGTACACAATTTTTCGTTGAATTTACGCAATTCTAGATTTTCAATTTTTCTGCAAATCCAAATATTTTGTACATATAATGGAAACAATTTCCCGTTGAATTTACGTAATTCTATATTCAATTTTTCTGCAATTCCAGACAATCCGTGCTTATGATGTACACAATTTCCTATTGAATTTAAGCAATTCTGGATTTTCAATTTTTTTGCAAATCAAGACATTCTATACATATAATGGAAACAATTTCCCGTTAAATTTACACAATTCTGGATATTCAATTTTCAGCAAATCTAGATAATTCGTACATATAATGTACACAATTTTCCGTGTACTTTAATTTAAACAATTTTCTGCTCAATTTATGTAAATCTGGAGATTCAATTTTTCTGCAAATCTAGACAATACGTACGTATAATGTATACAATTTCTCGTTGAATTTACGCAATTTTTGATATTCAATTTTTTTGCAAATCTAAACGATCCGTACATATAATATACATAATTTCCCATTGAATATACGCAATTCTGGATATTCAACTTTTCAGGAAACCCAGACAATCCATACATATAATGTACACAATATTCTGTGTACTATATGTAACACCCCAAACCCATACCAAGGATTTAGATGCACAACTTGTCTTAGAAATACTCAACAATAATATAATGGAACAGAGCGTAATTAAATATCCACAAATAAACTTCA
Source organism: Quercus robur (assembly GCF_932294415.1). Lineage (NCBI taxonomy): Eukaryota > Viridiplantae > Streptophyta > Magnoliopsida > Fagales > Fagaceae > Quercus > Quercus robur. Next base: position 35,726,932 of record NC_065537.1, on the reverse strand, counting down.
AATAATCAAAATCTTTCCTATGAAATCCATAAAACAAAAACTTTAAGAATAAAGTCTCCAAATACAATCTCAAAGAGTTCCACAAATGCCAAAATTACTATCCTAAGAAAATATACTAAAACAATCCCTCAACTAATATAGCTCCAAAGGAAGTCTTCAATCTATGTCTCCAATGATCTACCACCAAAGATATTCCATTGCTCTAATCTGAAAGGGTGGAGAAAGGGGGGTGAGCTAGAAGCCCAATAAGAGACTACATAACATGAGGATGTCTTTCAAAACAAAACATTAGTGTCATTAACAAAATATAGTCTTTACAAAACATTTAACATAATATTGTAATCAATAAATAAAATAGTAACCACTTTAATTGGCCAAAATACACTAGATAGGTAGAAACAATTTAATATAGTAATAAACAATTTTTCCACTTGTAACAGCCAATAACAATAAAACAATAGTTTGATGTGGAAAACATTAAACATTAGCCAGACAAAGACATAAGCTGCTAAACACTCGGTGGGTGATTCCCATGGGGAACAATAACACTAACCTCAGAGAGGCAACACTGGCTCCAAAGAGCAAACGATAACACTACACCACACCACAATAACACTACATCGGCCGAAGACCAACACTTAACCCTGTGTTGGCAAAGGTTGCAGACTGTCTAACTGACTATTTGAAAAGATTCTTACGTTATTACAATATTGTCAATACCAATCATATATCATATAACAAATACTTTCTCAAAAATATAGTTTTGAGTCATTCATAACATATACAGTTTCAAGGTAATACTCAAGAAATAATAAATTTAGGTATGTGTACAAAGCATTGATAATAGTATAAGTTTTTGGAAACTTCACTTTTGCAATTATGTATATATAAATATATTTTTACCATAAATATATATAGATATAAACGTCCTGAGAGACGTCATGATCTGTAGTCCACTTACCTCTAGTTGTTAAACCAAGCTTCACCTCAACGGTCTGAAACAATATCAATTAGAACCTAAATAAACACAAGACGACTCAATAAGAAAGGATACACTAAGGCAGCAACAAAAATATAAGTTTCACTCTTAAAATTCGTATTTCATTACTCATTCTGAAACTATAGCTAATCTAATACTCAATTGCTTTATCAAGTACTCCAAAATCAATACCTAGTAAACAATTCTAATGAGCCGAATATGTAAATCTCTATATTATTAAATTCTCCCAGTACAATTTGGCTTCCAAATGATCACATGCTTGTAGATCATATTAACCCAAAATAATATATATCATCCATAGAAAATTCTACCCGTAGGACATAGAAACTATAGTATGCACTGAGTGTTAGAAAGTTTATCTAACATATATATATATATATAAATATATATATATATATATATATATATATATAATATTCAAAGATCTATCCTACCCGTAAGCCATAGCAAGAACACAGTAGATTCACCAATTAATTCCTACCCGTAGGACTTAGTGACCTGAAGCATGCATTGATAAAAGTTTAGAACTTGACCACAATATAGATTACAAGATTCAAAAGTCCAGCCCCACTACCATGCGTAAGCTCTAGCAACTAGGTTATTTCCATGAGGGTTTGAGAGAGAGGTATACCTGACCACACGACCATACGGATGCAGGATTTGTTTCTTGTAACTTTGCCGTCTCTCTCTCTCTCTCTCTATCTTTCAGCAGGAAACCCTAACCTACTAACACGTTAAAATTATTTTCACTTGGGCTCAAATATAAAACCCACTAAAAGCTTAAATAAGCCTCCCAAGACTTCAATTCCCACTAAACTCATATTAAGGTTGTTTAGATGGGCCAGAACTCTAAAGAATTCCAATAACACTTAAACTCCTAATCCAATTAGGTTTTAGTCTCTTATCCTTGTCCTTAACTGATAAGGAGACTAAAAGTTTAATATGAATAATCCACAAAATAACTCTCACGTTACATCTTTTATTTATTTTCTTTGTAGGTATCATAATATAAAATAATATCACCTTCACAATAAATTAAATAATTCATCAATTTCACTTTAGAAGCAATAAAATTAAATTTAAGTGAGGCGGGTGTTACATTCTCCCCCTCTTATAAAATTTTCGTCCTCGAAAATTCAAACATACCTCAATTTACTAGTGCTTCAATCTTAGTAGGGTCCACTGTAATTCCATCTCTAAAGATCATATGTCCTAAGAACACCACTTTATTCAACTAGCACTCACACTTTCTCAATTTAGCATGCAACCTCTTGTCTCTTAAAATTTGCAAAACAATCCTCAAAAATATCACTTAATCTGACCAAATGTCACTTCTTAAACTTAGCATGTATATATATATATATATATATATATATATATATATATATATATATATTTTAACAAAAGCGCCCCAAGGAAAGTACACTAGGCCGTAAAACTCAAAGCAACATGATATGCTCCCAACCAATCCATATTATATTGTCTATAACCACACAATAATTACATAGACTCAACAACCATTGTTTCACTTCATAAGAGAAAAAAATAAGGAGATGGTACCTGACTTAGATTCCTCAACACCTTGCCCAGTAATGGCAAACACTCTTCCTTGGATTTTTGGCCTATGATTTATATCATTAGGCTCAGCCCTTGGCTCACTCTTCAGATCTGGGCAATCTTTGATAAAGTGTCCAGTTTTGCCACATTTAAAACATGCTCTTGACTCCAAATAACATGTTCCACCATGAGCCTTTCCACATCTTGGACAAGTCTTATGTGCCTTCTTGTTTGAATTGGGCACCCCTTGCTTCTTGAATGAAATTTCACTAGACTTTCCCTTAAGAAAATTACTTTGATTTGGATCCTTCTCCTGATCATTGGCCTTTGAAAGACGATTGCAATTTCTCTCAGCTATGAGAGCTCGATCTACCACCTCTGCATATGTTTCCAATTTGAACATGGAAACTGGTCCTTGAATTTCCTCCCTTAAACCCCTTTCAAAATGCCTAGCCTTCCTTGCTTCTGTGTCAACCATGTGTGGACCAAAGCGGGATAATTCAGCAAATTTCCGCTCATACTCATACACTGATTGAGTACCTTGTGCTATGCGAATAAACTCAGCTTCCTTTTGGACCATTAAACTATCAGGAAAATACCTCCTACGAAAGAGCTCAATAAAATGCTTCCAAGTTATAACTTCTCTCCCATGTGTCCTCTCTGTGGACTCCCACCATTCCAATGCATCACCTTTCAATACAAAAACAGCAAGGATAACTCGTTGCCCATCACTAACCTCCATTGCCCTAAAGAGTCTTTCTATCTCCTTAAGCCAGTTGTCAGCCTCTATTGGATCCTTTGTACCCTTGAAAGTAGGAGGGTCAAGCTTTCTAAACTTCTCTAAAGCACAAGTTGGATTGGTGGCTCCTACTTGATGTTGCACTATATTGGTTAAACCCCCAATGGCTTCAATAATAGCTTGAAGATTAGTGGTTCCCTCAGCATTCGATTGACCATTCCCTGTGTTCCTCCTTGGTGGAGCCATCTCTCTAAGCAATACAACAAAATATCATAAGTACAGATTTTAAATATCCTTGAAGGTCAAAACCAACAGACAAATAGTGCAACAATCATTCCTACACGCTCCTAATAAAAACACTATGAAAGGTCAAAAAAATTCTAACATTAAAATTCCTAATGATCACACTCTTGTTCCAAAATAATCTTAATATTAAACCTATAAGTCTACAGAATCATAAACCTATGCTCTGATACCATAACTGTAACACCCCAAACCCATACCAAGGATTTAGATGCACAACTTGTCTTAGAAATACTCAACAATAATATAATGGAACAGAGCGTAATTAAATATCCACAAATAAACTTCAAATAATCAAAATCTTTCCTATGAAATCCATAAAACAAAAACTTTAAGAATAAAGTCTCCAAATACAATCTCAAAGAGTTCCACAAATGCCAAAATTACTATCCTAAGAAAATATACTAAAACAATCCCTCAACTAATATAGCTCCAAAGGAAGTCTTCAATCTATGTCTCCAATGATCTACCACCAAAGATATTCCATTGCTCTAATCTGAAAGGGTGGAGAAAGGGGGGTGAGCTAGAAGCCCAATAAGAGACTACATAACATGAGGATGTCTTTCAAAACAAAACATTAGTGTCATTAACAAAATATAGTCTTTACAAAACATTTAACATAATATTGTAATCAATAAATAAAATAGTAACCACTTTAATTGGCCAAAATACACTAGATAGGTAGAAACAATTTAATATAGTAATAAACAATTTTTCCACTTGTAACAGCCAATAACAATAAAACAATAGTTTGATGTGGAAAACATTAAACATTAGCCAGACAAAGACATAAGCTGCTAAACACTCGGTGGGTGATTCCCATGGGGAACAATAACACTAACCTCAGAGAGGCAACACTGGCTCCAAAGAGCAAACGATAACACTACACCACACCACAATAACACTACATCGGCCGAAGACCAACACTTAACCCTGTGTTGGCAAAGGTTGCAGACTGTCTAACTGACTATTTGAAAAGATTCTTACGTTATTACAATATTGTCAATACCAATCATATATCATATAACAAATACTTTCTCAAAAATATAGTTTTGAGTCATTCATAACATATACAGTTTCAAGGTAATACTCAAGAAATAATAAATTTAGGTATGTGTACAAAGCATTGATAATAGTATAAGTTTTTGGAAACTTCACTTTTGCAATTATCTATATATAAATATATTTTTACCATAAATATATATAGATATAAACGTCCTGAGAGACGTCATGATCTGTAGTCCACTTACCTCTAGTTGTTAAACCAAGCTTCACCTCAACGGTCTGAAACAATATCAATTAGAACCTAAATAAACACAAGACGACTCAATAAGAAAGGATACACTAAGGCAGCAACAAAAATATAAGTTTCACTCTTAAAATTCGTATTTCATTACTCATTCTGAAACTATAGCTAATCTAATACTCAATTGCTTTATCAAGTACTCCAAAATCAATACCTAGTAAACAATTCTAATGAGCCGAATATGTAAATCTCTATATTATTAAATTCTCCCAGTACAATTTGGCTTCCAAATGATCACATGCTTGTAGATCATATTAACCCAAAATAATATATATCATCCATAGAAAATTCTACCCGTAGGACATAGAAACTATAGTATGCACTGAGTGTTAGAAAGTTTATCTAACATATATATATATATAAATATATATATATATATATATATATATATAATATTCAAAGATCTATCCTACCCGTAAGCCATAGCAAGAACACAGTAGATTCACCAATTAATTCCTACCCGTAGGACTTAGTGACCTGAAGCATGCATTGATAAAAGTTTAGAACTTGACCACAATATAGATTACAAGATTCAAAAGTCCAGCCCCACTACCATGCGTAAGCTCTAGCAACTAGGTTATTTCCATGAGGGTTTGAGAGAGAGGTATACCTGACCACACGACCATACGGATGCAGGATTTGTTTCTTGTAACTTTGCCGTCTCTCTCTCTCTCTCTCTATCTTTCAGCAGGAAACCCTAACCTACTAACACGTTAAAATTATTTTCACTTGGGCTCAAATATAAAACCCACTAAAAGCTTAAATAAGCCTCCCAAGACTTCAATTCCCACTAAACTCATATTAAGGTTGTTTAGATGGGCCAGAACTCTAAAGAATTCCAATAACACTTAAACTCCTAATCCAATTAGGTTTTAGTCTCTTATCCTTGTCCTTAACTGATAAGGAGACTAAAAGTTTAATATGAATAATCCACAAAATAACTCTCACGTTACATCTTTTATTTATTTTCTTTGTAGGTATCATAATATAAAATAATATCACCTTCACAATAAATTAAATAATTCATCAATTTCACTTTAGAAGCAATAAAATTAAATTTAAGTGAGGCGGGTGTTACACTATAATGTACACAATTTCCTGTTGAAATTACGTAATTCTGGATATTCAATTTTTTTGCAAATTCAGAAAATCTGTACTTGTAATGTACCTAATTTCCCGTTGAATTTATGCAATTTTGGATATTCAATTTTTCTTTAAATCCAGACATTCCGTACACATAATGTACGCAATTTTCTGTTGAATTTATGAATTCTGGATTTTCAATCTTTCTGCAAATCTAGACATTTCGTAGATGTAATTTACCCAATTTCTCATTTAATTTACACAATTCTTCATTTCCAATTTTTTTGCAAATCTGGACATTCCGTACATATAACGTAAAAAATTTCTCGTTGAATTTACACAATTCTGGGTATTCAATTTTCTTCAAATCCAGACAATCCGTATGTATAATGTACACAATTTTCTACGTACTTTAATGTACACAATTTTTGGTTGAATTTACGCAATTTTGAAGTTTCAAATTTTCTACAAATCCAGACAATACGTACGTATAATGTACACAATTTCTCGTTGAATTTAAACAATTCTAGATTTCCAATTTTTCTGCAAATCCAGATATTCCGCACATGTAATGTAGACAATTTCTGGTTGAATTTACGCAATTCTGGGTATTCAATTTTTCTGCAAATCCAGATAATCCTTACATATAATATACACAATTTCCCGTTGAATTTACACAATTTTGGATATTCTATTTTTCTGCAAATCCAGGCATTCCGTACATATAATATACACAATTTCCCGTTGAATTCTCGCAATTCTGGATTTCAAATTTTTTTGCAAATTCAGAAAATCCCTATATATAATGTACACAATTTCCTTATGAATTTACGCCATTTTGGATATTCGATTTCTCTGCAAATTCAAACTGTCCATACATATAATATGCACAATTTCCCATGAATTTACACAATTCTGATTTCCAATTTTTTGGTAAATCCAAACATTTCGAACATATATTTTAAACAATTTCTCATTGAATTTACGAAATTTTTGGTATTCAATTTTACTGCAAATCTAGAAAATCAGTACATATAATGTACAAAGATTCCCGTTGAATTTACGCAATTTTGGATTTCCAATGTTTCTGCAAATTCGGACAATCCGTATATATAATGTACACAATTTCCTGTTGAAGTTATGCAATTCTGGTTATTCAATTTTTATGCAAATCTAGACATTTCATGCATATAATGTAAACAATTTTGCATTGAATTTAAGCAATTCATGATATTCAATTTTTCTGCAAGTTAAGTCATCTCACACATATAATGTACATAATTTCTTGGTACATTTACGCAATTTTGGATAATCAATTCTTCTGCAAATCCAGACATTGTGTACATATAATGTACACAATTTCCATTTGAATATACGCAATTCTGGATATTAAACTTTTTAGCAAACCCAGACAACCTGTACATATATTGCACACAATATTCCATGTACTATAATGTACACAATTTCTTGTTGAATTTACGTAATTTTGGATAATCAATTTTTTTGCAAATCCAGACAATCCGTACTTGTAATGTACCTAATTTCCCGTTGAATTTACACAATTTTGGATATTCAATTTTTCTCCAAATCCAGACATTCCGTACACATAGTGTACACAATTTCCTGTTGAATTTACGCAATTCTGGATTTTCAATTTTTCTGAAAATCTAGGCATTCCGTACATATAATGTACACAATTTCTCGTTGATTTTACACAATTCTTGATTTCCAATTTTTCTGCAAATCCAGACATTTCGTACATACAATGAAAACAATTTCTCATTGAATTTACACAATTCTGGGTATTCAATTTTCTTCAAATCCAGACAATCCGTATGTATAATGTACACAATTTTCTGTGCAATTTAATGTACACAATTTTCGGTTGAATTTACGCAATTCTGGAGATTCAAATTTTCTGTAAATCCAGACAATACGTACTTACAATGTACACAATTTCTCGTTAAATTTACACAATTCTAGATTTCCAATTTTTCTACAAATCCAGATATTCCGTACATGTAATGTAGACAATTTCTTGTTGAATTTACGCAATTCTGGGTATTCAATTTTTCTGCAAATCCAGATAATCCGTACATATAATATACACGATTTCCCATTGAATTTACACAATTTTGGATATTCAATTTTTCTGCAAATCCAGACAATCCGTACATAAAATGTACACAATTTCACGTTGAATTTACGCAATTCTAGTTTTTCAATTTTTATGCAAATCCAGAAATTCTGTACATATAATCTTCACAATTTTCGCTGTATTTAAGCAATTCTTGGTATTCAATTTTTCGCAAATTAAGTCATCTCGTTCATATAATGTACACAATTTCCTATTACATTTTACGCAATTCTGGATAATCAATTCTTCCGCAAATCCAGACATTGCATACATATAACGTAGTACACGAAATATTGTGAATTTCCATTGAATTTAAGTAATTCTTGATATTCAATTTCTTTGCAAATTAAGTAATCTCGCACATAGAATGTACACAATTTCCTAGTATATTTACGCAATTCTGGATAATCAATTCTTCTGCAAATTCTGACATTGACTACATTTAATGTACACAATTTCCCGAAGAATATACGCAATTCTGGATATTCAATTTTTCAGCAATTCAAGACAATCCGTACATATAATGTACACAATATTCTGTGTATTATAATGTACACAATTTCCTGTTGAATTTACAGAATTCTGGATATTCAATTTTTGTACAAATCCAAACATTCCATGTATATAGTGGAAACAATTTCCTGTTGAATTCACAATTTCCCGTTGAATATACGCAATTTTGGATATTCAATTTTTCAACAAACCAAGACAATCCGTACATATAATGTACACAATTTTCCGTGTTTTGTAAAGTACACAATTTCCTGTTGAATTCATGTAATTCTAGATATTCAATTTTTTTGCAAATCCAAACAATCCGTACTTGTAATATACCTAATTTCCCGTTGAATTTGCGCAATTTTGGATATTCAATTTTTTTGCAAATCCAGACATTCCATACACATATTGTACACAATTTTCCGTTGAATTTACGCAATTCTGGATTTTTTATTTTTCTGCAAATCTAGGCATTCAGAACATATAATGTACACAATTTCTCGTTTAATTTACACAATTCTTGATTTCCAATTTTTTTGCAAATGCAGACATTTAGTACATATAATGTAAACAATTTCTTGTTGAATTTACGCAATTCTGGGTATTCAATTTTCTGCAAATCCAGATAATCCATACATATAATGTACACAATTTTTGGTTGAATTTACGCAATTTTGGAGATTCAAATTTCCTGCAAATCCAGACAATACGTATGTATAATGTACACAATTTCTCATTGAATTTACACAATTCCAAATTTCCAATTTTTCTTCAAATCCAGATATTCCATACATGTAATGTAGATATTTTCTTGTTGAATTTACGCAATTCTGGATATTCAATTTTTCTGCAAATCCAGATAATCCGTACATATAATATACACAATTACCAGTTGTATTTACGCAATTTTGGATATTCAAGTTTTCTGTAAATCCAGACAATCCATACATATAATATATACAATTTTCGGTTGAATTTACGCAATTCTTGATTTCCAATTTTTTCTGCAAATCCAGACAATCCCTATATATAATGTACACAATTTCCCTATGAATTTATGCCATTCTAGATATTCGATTTTTCTGCAAATCCAGACCATCTGTACATATAATGTACACAATTTCATGCTGAATTTACACAATTCTAGATATTCAATTTTTTTCCAAATCCAGACATTCCGTACATATAATACGCATAATTTCCTGTTGAAGTTACACAATTTTGGTTATTCAATATTTATGCAAATCCAGACACACCGTACATATAATGTACACAATTTCACGGTACATTTACGCAATTCTAGATAAACAATTCTTCTACAAATCCGAACATTGCCTACATATAATGTACACAATTTCCTGATAAATATACGAAATTCTGGATAATGAATTTTTCAGCAAATCCAGACAAACTATACATATAATGTACAAAATATTCCGTGTACTATAATGTACCTAATTTCCTGTTGAATTTTCAAAATTCTGGTTATTCAATTTTTCTGCGAATCCAGACATTCCGTACATATAACGGAAACAATTTCCCATTGAATTTACGTAATTCAGGATATTCAATTTTTCCTCAAATCCAGACAATCCATACTTATAATGTACACAATTACCCGTACTATTTACGCAATTCTGGAGATTCAATTTTTCTACAAATCCAGACAATCCGTACGTATAATGTACACAATTTCTCATTGAATTTACACAATTATGGATTTCCAATTTTTTGGCAAATCCAGACATTTCGTGCGTATAATGTACACAATTTCTTGTTGAATTTACGTAATTCTAGATTTCTAATATTTTGGGAAATCCGAACAATCCGTATATATAATGTATACAACTTCCCTATGAATTTACGCCATTCTGGAAATTCGATATTTCTGCAAATCCAGACCATCCGTATATATAATGTACAAAATTTCTCATTGAATTTACACAATTCTTGATATTCAATATTTCTGCAAATACAGACATTTCGTGCATATAATGCACACAATTTTTTGTTGAATTTACGCAATTCTGGATTTTCAATTTTTCTTCAAATCTAGGCATTCCGTACATATAATGTACACAATTTCTCGTTTAACTTACACAATTCCTCATTACCAATTTTTCTGCGAATCTAGACATTCCGTACATATAATTTAAACAATTTCTCATTCAATTTATGCAATTCTGGGCATTCAATTTTTCTATAAATCAAGACCATCCGTACATATAACGTTAACAATTTCACGTTGAATTTACACAATTCTGGATAATCAATTTTCTGCAAATCCAGACAATCCATATGTATAATGAACACAATTTTCTGTGCACTTTAATGTACCAAATTTCCTGTTGAATTTACGGAATTCTGGATATTCAATTTTTCTGCGAATCCAGACATTCCATACATATAATGTACACAATTTCCCATTGAATTTACGCAACCCTGGGTGTTCACTTTTTCTACAAATCCAGAGAAACCGTACATATAATGTACACAATTTCTAGTTGAATTTATGCAATTTTTGATTTCTAATGTTTCCACAAATCCGTACAATCCGTATATATAATGTACACAACTTCCCTATGAATTTACGCCATTCTGGATATTTGATTTTTCTGCAAATCCAGTCCATCCGTAAATGTAATGTATACAATTTCCCGTCAAATTTACACAATTCTGGATATTCAATATTTCTACAAATACAGACATTTCGTACATATAATATACACAATTTCCTTTAGAAGTTACACAATTTTGGTTTTTCAATTTTTATGCAAATTCAGACATTTTGTAAATATAATCTACACAATTTCCACTAAATTTAAGCAATTCTTGATATTCAATTTTTTTGCAAATTAAGCCATCTCGCACAAAGAATGTACACAATTTCCTGTTACATTTACACAATTCTGGATAATCAATTCTTCTGTAAACCCAGACAATCCATACAAATAACGTACACAATATTCTGTGTACGATAATGTACACAATTTCCTGTTGAATTTATGTAATTCTGGATATTCAATTTTTTTACAAATCTAGACAATCCGTACTTGTAATGAACCTAATTTCCCGTTGAATTTACACAATTTTGGATATTCAATTTTTTAGCAAATCCAGATATTCCGTACACATAATATACACAATTTTTCGTTGAATTTACACAATTCTGGATTTTCAATTTTCTACAAATCCGAGCATTCATTACATATAATGTACACAATTTCTCGTTCAATTTACACAATTCTTGATTTCCAATTTTTCTGCAAATCAAGACATTCCATACATATAATGTAAACAATTTCCCATTGAATTTACAAAATTCTAGATATTCAATTTTTAAGCAAATCCAGACATTCCGTACATATAATGTACACATTTTCTGTTGAATTTAAGCAATTCATGATATTCAATTTTTCTGCAAACTAAGTCATTTCACATATATAATGTACACAATTTCCTGTTACATTTATGCAATTCTGGATAATCAATTTTCTGCAAATCCGGACATTGTGTACATGTAATGTACACAATTTCCCGTTGAATATACGCAATTCTGGATATTCAATTTTTAAGTAAATCCAAACAATCTGAACATATAATGTACACAATATTTGATTTTTCTGCAAATCTAGATATTTTGTACATTTAATGGAAACAATTTCTAGTTGAATTTACTTAATTCTAGATATTCTATTTTTTTGCAAATCCAGACAATCCTTATTTATAATATACACAATTTCCCGTTGAATTTACGCAATTCTGGATTTTCAGTTTTTCTGCAAATCCAGACATTCTGTACATATAATGGAAACAATTTCCCATTAAATTTACGCAATTCTGGATATTCAATTTTTTAGCAAATCCAAACAATCCATACATATAATATACACAATATTCCGAGTACTATAATGTACACAATTTCCTGTTGAATTTACGAAATTTTGGATTTTCAATTTTTCTGCAAATCCAAACATTTCGTACATATAATTAAAACAATTTCCCGTTGATTTTATGCAATTCTGGATATTCAATTTTCTGCAAATCCAAACAATTCGTACGTATAATGTACACAATTTTCTGTGAACTTTAACGTACACAATTTCCAGTTGAATTTACGCAATTCTTGAGATTCAATTTTTTTGTAAATCCAGAAAATCTGTATGTATAATGTACACAATTTCTTGTTGAATTTACACAATTCTAGATTTCCAATTTTGCAGCAAATCCAGGCATTCCATACATATAATGTACACAATTTCCTGTTTATTTTACGCAATTTTGGATATTTAATTTTTCTTCAAATCCGGACAATCCGTACATTTAATATACACAATTTCTCGTTGAATTTACACAATTCTAGATTTCCAATTTTTCTGCCAATCCAGAAATTCCGTACATATAATGTAAACAATTTCACGTCTAATTTACCCAATTTTGGGTATTCAATTTTTCAGCAAATCCAGACAATCCGAACAAATAATGTACACAATATTTCGAGTACTATAATGTATACAATTTCCTGTTGAATTTACGTAATTCTGGATATTCAATTTTTTTGCGAATCCAGACATTCCGTACTTATAATGGAAACAATTTCTCATTGAATTTACGTAATTCAGGATATTCAGTTTTTCCACAAATCCAGACATTCCGTACTTATAATATACACAATTTCCCATTGAATTTACGCAATTCTAGATTTTCAATTTTTCTACAAATCAAGACATTCTGTACATATAATGGAAACAATTTCCCGTTGAATTTATGCTATTCTTGATATTCAATTTTCTGCAAATCCAGACAATCCGTATGTATAATGTACACAATTTTCGGTTGAATTTATGAAATTCTGGAGAGTCAAATTTTTTGCAAATCCAGACAATATGTTCTTATAATGTACACAATTTCTCGTTGAATTTACAGAATTCTAGATTTCCAATTTTTTTGCAAATCCAGATATTTCGCACTTGTAATGTAGACAATTTCTTGTTTAATTTATGCAATTCTGGGTATTCAATTTTTCTACAAATCCAGATAATCCGTACATATAATATACACAATTTCCCGTTGAATTTTTGCAATTTTGAATGTTCAATTTTTCTGAAAATCCAAGCATTCTGTACATATAATATTCAAAATTTCCCGTTGAATTTACGGGATTATGAATGGAATTTTTCTACAAATCCAAACAATCCCTAAATATAATGTACACAATTTCCTTATAAATTTACGCCATTCTGGGTATTCGATTTCTTTGCAAATTCAGACCGTTCATACGTATAATGTGCACAATTTCCCATGAATTTACACAATTCTGATTTCCAATTTTTCGGTAAATCCAGACATTTCGTACATATATTGTAAACAATTTCTCGTTGAATTTACAAAATTTTGGGTATTCAATTTTACTGCAAATCTAGATAATCAATACATATAATATACAAAGATTCCCATTGAATTTACGCAATTTTGGATTTCTAATGTTTCTGCAAATTCGGACAATCCGTATATATAATGTACACAATTTCTTGTCGAAGTTACACCATTTTGGTTATTCAATTTTTATTCAAATCCATACATTCAATGCATATAATGTAAGCAATTTCCGTTGAATTTAAGCAATTCATGATATTCAATTTTTCTGCAATTTAAGTCATCTCATACATATAATGTACACAATTTCTTGGTACATTTACGCAATTCTGGATAATCAACTCTTCTTCAAATCCAGACATTGCCTACAAATAATGTACACAAAATTCCGTGTACTATAATGTACCGAATTTCCTGTTGAATTTACGGAATGTCTGGATTTGCATAAAAATTGAATATCTAGAATTGTGTAAATTCAACGGAAAATTGTGTACATTATATGTGCGGATGGTCTGGATGTGCAGAAAAATCGAATATCCAAAATGGCATAAATTCATAGGGATGTTGTGTACATTATATTTAGGGATTGTCCAGATTTGCAGAAACAATAGAAATCCAGAATTGCGTAAATTCAACGGGAAATTATGTACATTATATGTACGGATTGTCTGGATTTGTAGAAAAATTGAATTTCAAAAATTGCGTAAATTCAACGGGAAATTGTGTACATTATATTTACGGTTTATCTAGATCTGCAGAAAAATTGAATATCCAGAATTGCGTAAATTCAATGTGAAATTGTCTACCTCATATGTAAGGAATGTCTGGATTTGCCAAAAAATTGGAAATCCAGAGTTGTGCAAATTCATCGGTAAATTGTGTATATTGAATGTACGGATTGTCTGGATTTGAAGAAATATTGAATATCCAAAATTGAGTTAATTCAACGGGAAATTGTGTAAATTATATGTACAAAATGCCTAATTTGCCAAAAAATTGGTAATCCATAATTGTGTAAATTTAACGAGAAACTGTGTACATTATAGGTACGAATTCTCTGGATTTGTAGAAAATTTGAATCACCAAAATAGCGTAAATTCGTCGGGAAATTATGTACCCTATATGTAGAAAATGTCTAGATTTGCAGAAGAATTTATTATCTAGAATTGCGTAAATGTACTAGGAAATTGTGTACATTATATGTGCAAGATGACTTAATTTGCAAAAAAATTGAATATCAAGAATTGCTTAAATTCAATGGAAATTGTGTACATTATATGTATGGAATGTCTAGATTCGCATAAAAATTGAATAACTAGAATTGCATAACTACAACAGGAAATTGTGTACATTATATGTACGAAATGTCTGGATTTGCAGAAAAATTGAATATCCAGAATTTTGTAAATTCAACTGGAAATTGTGTAAATTATATATACGGATTGTCTGGATTTGCAGAAACATTGAAAATCCAAAATTGCATAAATTTAGTGGGAAACTTTGTACATTATATGTACTGATTTTCTAGATTTGTAGAGAAATTCAATGTCCAAAATTTCATATATTTAACGCAAAATTGTTTACATTATACGTACAAAGTGTCTAGATTTACCGAAAAATTGGAAATCAGAATTGTGTAAATTCTTGGGAAATTTTGCACATTGTATGTATGAATGGTTTGGATTTACAGAGAAATCGAATATCAAGAATGGCATAAATTAATAAGAAAATTGTGTACATCATATATACGGATTGTCTGGATTTGCAGAAAAATTGGAAATCTAGAATTGCGTAAATTCAACGGGAAATTGTGTATCTTATATGTACAGATTTTCTAGATTTGCAAACAAAATTGAATATCCAAAATTTGGTAAATTCAACGGGTAATTGTGTACATTATATGTACGGATTATCTGGATTTACAGAAAAATTGAATACCCAGAATTGCGTAAATTCAATGAGAAATTGTCTACATTATATGTACAAAATGTCTGGATTTGTAGAAAAAATTGAAAATCTAGAATTGTGTAAATCCAACGAGAAATTGTGTACATTAAACGTACAGATTGTTTGGATTCACAAAAAAATGGAATCTCCCGAATTACATAAATTCAATGGGAAATTGTGTACATTAAAGTACATGGTTAAACTGTGTACATTATATGTACGGATTGTCTGGATTTACAGAAAATTGAATATTCAGAATTGTGTCAATTCAATGGGAAATTGTTTCCATTATATATACGGAATGTTTGGAATCGCAGAAAAATTTAATATCCAGAATTCCATAAATTCAACAGGAAATTGTGTACATTAAAGTACAGATTGTCTGGATTTCCGAAAAAATTGAATATCCTGAATTACGTATTGTCTGGATATTCAATTTTCTGCACATCCAAACAATCTGTACATATAATGTACACAATTTCCCATTGAATTTACTCAATTCTGGAGAGTCAATTTTTCTGCAAATCCAGACAATCCGTACCTTAATGTACACAATTTCTCGTTGACTTTAAACAATTCTGGATTTCCAATTTTTCGGCAAATCTAGGCATTCCGTACATATAATATACACAATTTCCCATTGAATTTAATCAATTTTGGATATTCAATATTTCTTCAAATCCAGATAATCCGTACATTTAACATTCACAATTTCTTGTTTAATTTGAACAATTTTGGATTTCCAATTTTTCGGCAAATCCAGACATTCTGTACATATAATGTAGACAATTTCTCATCGAATTTACGCAATTCTGGGTATTCAATTTTTCTGCAAATATAGATAAACCTACATATAATGTACACAATTTCCCATTGAATTTACGCAACTTTGGATTGTCAACTTTTTTGCAAATCCAGACAATCCATACATATAATGTACCCAATTTCCCATAGAATTTACGCAATTTTGGATATGTAATGTTTCTGCAAATCTGGACAATCCGTATATATATTGTACACAACTTCCCTATGAATTTACGGCACTCTGGATATTCGATTTTTCTGCAAGTCCAAACTAACCGTACATAAAATTTACACAGTTTCTCGTTGAATTTACACAATTCTGGATATTCAATTTTTATGCAAATCTAGACATTCTGTACATATAATGTTCACAATTTCCTGTTGAAGTTACGCAATTCTGGTTATTCAAATTTTAAGAAATCCAAACATTCCGTACATATAATGTACACAATTTCCCGTTGAATTTAACCAATTTTTGATATTCAATTTCTCTGCAAATTATGTCATCTCGCACATATAATGTACAAAATTTCCTGATACATTTACGCAATTCAGGATAGTCAATTCTTCTACAAATCCATACATTACCTACATATAATGTACAAAATTTCCTGATGAATATACGCATTTCTAGATATTCAATTTTTCAGCAAATCCAGACAATTCGTACATATAATGTACACAATATTCCATGTACTATAATGTATACAATTTCCCGTTTAATTTACGCAATTCTAGATTTTCAATTTTTCTGCAAATCCTGCCATTACGTACATCGAATGGAAACAATTTCCCATTGAATTTATGCAATTCTGGATATTCAATTTTCTGCACATCCAGACAATCCGTACGTATAATGTACACTATTTTCCGTGTACCTTAATGTACACAATTTCCCGTTGAATTTACACAATTCTAGAAATTCAATTTTTCTGCAAATCCAGACAATTCGTACCTATAATGTACACAATTTCTCGTTGAATTTACACAAATCTAGATTTCCAATTTTTCAGCAAATCCAGGCACTTCGTACATATAATGTACACAATTTCCCGTTGAATTTACTCAACTTTTGATATTCAATTTTTCTGCAAATCGAGACATTTCGTACATATAATGTACACAATTTCCTGTTGAAATTATGCAATTCTGGTTATTCAATTTTTATGCTAATCCAGACATTCTGTACATATAATGTACAATATTTCCATTGAATTTAAGCAATTCTTGATATTCAATTTTTCTGCAAATTAAGTCATCTCACACATATAAGTTACACAATTTCCTGGTACATTTATGCAATTCTGGATAATCAATTCTTCTGCAAATACAGACATTGTGTACATATAATATATACAATTTCCCGTTGAATTTACGCAATTTTGGAGATTCAATTTTTCTGCAAATCTAGACAATCTGTACCTATAATGTATACAATTTCACGTTGAATTTACACAATTCTGGATTTCCAATTTTTCGACAAATCAAGCATTCCGTACATATAATGTACACAATTTTCAGTTGAATTAACTCAATTTTGGATATTCAATATTTCTTCAAATCCAAACAATCCGTACATTTAATATACACAATTTCTCGTAAAATTTGCACAATTCTGGATTTCCAATTTTTCGGCAAACCCAGACATGCCGTACATATAATGTAGACAATTTCTCGTCGAATTTACGCAATTCTAAGTATTCAATTTTTCTATAAATGCAGATAAACCTACATATAATGTACACAATTTCCCGTTGAATTTACGCCATTCTAGATTTTCAATTTTTATGCAAATCCAGATATTCTGTACATATAATGGAAACAATTTCCCAATGAATTTACGCAATTCTGGATATTCAATTTTTCCGCAAATCCAGACATTCAGTACATATAATGGAAACAATTTCCCATTGAATTTACACAATTCTGGATATTCAGTATTTCTTCAAATCCAGACAATTCGTACATTTAATATACACAATTTCTCGTTCAATTTGCACAATTCTGGATTTCCAATTTTTCGGCAAATCCAAACATTCCATACATATAATTTAGACAATTTCTTGTTGAATTTATGCAATTTTGGATTGTCAATTTTTCTGCAAACCCATACAATCCGTACATATAATGTACCCAATTTCCCGTTGCATTTGCACAATTCTGAATTTCTAATGTTTCTGCAAATCTGGACAATCCGTATATATAAAGTACACAACTTCCCTATGAATCTATGCTGTTTTGGATATTCGATTTTTCTGTAAACCCAGACTAACCGTACATATAATGTAAACAATTTCCCGTAGAATTTACACAATTTTTTATATTTAGTTTTTATGCAAATCCAGACATTCTGTACATATAATGTACACAATTTCATGTTGAACTTACGCAATTCTAGTTATTCAATTTTTATGCAAATCCAGACGTTTCATACATATAATGTACACAATTTTCGTTGAATTTAGGCAATTCTTGATATTCAATTTCTCTGCAAATTAAGTCATCTCGCACATATAATGTACACAATTTCCTAGTACATTTACGCAATTTTGGATAATCAATTTTTTGCAAATCCAGGCATTGCGTACATATAATGTACACAATTTCCCGATGAATATACATAATTCTGGATATTCAATTTTTCAGCAAATCCAGACAATCCGTACATATAATGTACACAATATTCCAAGTACTATAATGTATACAATTTCGCGTTGAATTTACGCAATTCTGGATTTTCAATTTTTCTGCGAATCTAGACAATCTGTACATATAATATACACAATATTCCAAGTACTATAATGTATACAATTTCCCGTTGAATTTATGCTATTCTGGATTTTCAATTTTTCTGCGAATTCGGACATTCCGTACATATAATGGAAACAATTTCCCATTGAATTTATGCAATTCTGGATATTCAATTTTCTGCACATCCAGACAATCCGTGCAAATAATGTACACAATTTTCCGTTTACTTTAATGTACACAATTTCCCATTGAATTTATGCAATTCCAGAGATTCAATTTTTCTGCAAATCCAAACAATTTGTACCTATAATGTACACAATTTCTCGTTGAATTTACGCAATTCTGGATATTCAACTTTTCTACAAATCCTGACTATTCGTACATATAACGTACACAATATTCCGTGTACTGTAATGTACACTATTTCCTGTTGAATTTACAGTATTCTTGATATTCAATTTTTCTGCGAATCTAAACATTCCGTATATATAATGGAAACAATTTCCCGTTGGCAATTCTGGATATTCAATTTTTGTAAATCCAGACAATCCGTCCATATAATGTACACAGTTTAACTGTGTACTTTAATGTCCACAATTTCCCGTTGAATTTACGTAATTCGGGAGATTTAATTTTTCTGCAAATCCAGACAATCTATACGTATAATGTACACAATTTTTTGTTGAGCTTACACTATTCCGAATTTTCAATTTTTATGCAAATCTAGACATTCTGTACATATAATGTAGACAATGTCTCGATGAATTTACGCAATTCTAGGTATTCGATTTTTCTGCAAATCCAGATAATCCGTACGTATAATATACACAAATTCCCGTTGAATTTGTGCAATTCTGGATTTCCAATTTTTTTGCAAATATAGACAATCTGTATATATAATGTACACAATTTCCTAATGAATTTACACTGTTCTTGATATTTGATATCTTTGTAAATCCAGACCGTTTATACATACAATGTGTAAAATTTCCCGTGAATTTACACAATTTTGATTTCCATTTTTTCGTTAAAACCAGACATTTCATACGTATAACGTAAACAATTTTCCGTGAAATTTACGAAATTTGGGATATTCAATTTTTCTGCAAATCTAGAAAATCAGTACATATAATATATAAAGTTTCTTGTTGAATTTACGCAATTTTGGATTTCCAATGTTTGTACAAATCCAGATAATCAGTATATATAATTTACACAATTTCCTGTTGAATTTAAAAAATTCTGGATATTCAATTTTTCTGCAAATCTAGACATTTCGTACATATAATGTACACAATTTCCTGTTGAAATTATGCAATTCTGGTTATTCAATTTTTATGCTAATCCAGACATTCTGTACATATAATGTACAATATTTCCATTGAATTTAAGCAATTCTTGATATTCAATTTTTCTGCAAATTAAGTCATCTCACACATATAAGTTACACAATTTCCTGGTACATTTATGCAATTCTGGATAATCAATTCTTCTGCAAATACAAACATTGTGTACATATAATGTATACAATTTCTCGTTGAATTTACGCAATTTTGGAGATTCAATTTTTCTGCAAATCTAGACAATCTGTACCTATAATGTATACAATTTCACGTTGAATTTACACAATTCTGGATTTCCAATTTTTCGACAAATCAAGCATTCCGTACATATAATGTACACAATTTTCAGTTGAATTAACTCAATTTTGGATATTCTATAATTCTTCAAATCCAGACAATCCATACATTTAATATACACAATTTCTCATGAATTTGCACAATTTTGGATTTCCAATTTTTGGGCAAATTCAGACATTCCGTACATATAATGTAGACAATTTCTTGTTAAATTTATGTAATTCTAGGTATTCAATTTTTCTGCAAATCCAGATAAACGGTACATATAATCTACACAAGTTCCCAGGTAATTTATGTAATTTTGGATATTCAATTTTTCTACAAATCCAAACAATTCGTACATATAATGTACACAATTTCCCGTTGAATTTACGCAATTAGGGATTTCTAATGTTTATGCAAATCCGGACAATCCGTATATATAATGTACACAACTTCCCTAAGATTTTACGCCATTTTGATAATTAGATTTTTTCCGCAAATCCAGTCCATCTGTACATATAATGTGCACAATTTTCGTTGAATTAACACAATTTTGGATATTCAATTTTTATGCAAATCCAAACATTCTGTACATATGATCTACACAATTTTGGCTGAATTTAAGCAATTCTTGATAATCAATGTTTCTGCAAATTATTTCATCTCACACATAATGTACACATTTTCCTGTTACATTCACGCAACTCTGGATAATCAATTCTTCTGCAAATCTAGACATTGCGTACATATAATGTACACAATTCCTTTTGACTATATGCAATTCGAGATATTCTATTTTTAACAAATCCAGACAATTCGTACATACAATGTACACAATATTCCGTGTACTATAAAGAACACAATTTCCTGTTGAATTTACATAATTCTGGATATTCAATTTTTCTACAAATTCAAACAACCCGTACATATAACTTACCCAATTTCCCATTGAATTTACGCAATTCTGGATTTCAAAATTTTTTGCAAATCTAGACATTCCGTACACATAACGCACATAATTTTCCGTTGAATTTATGCAATTCTAGATTTTCAATTTTTCTGCAAATCCAAACATTCCGTACATATAATGGAAACAATTTCCTATTGAATTTATGTAATTATAGATATTCAATTTTTTTGCAAATCTAGACAATTCGTGCTTATAATGTACACAATTTCCTGTTGAATTTACGCAATTCTGGATTTTTTATGTTTTTGCAAATCCAGACAATCCATATATATAATGTACCCATCATCCCAATGAATTTACGCCATTCTAGATATTCGATTTTTTTGTAAATCCAAACCATCCGTACATATAATGTACACAATTTCCTGTTGAAGTTACGCAATTCTTGTTATTCAATTTTTATGCAAATCCAGACATTCTGTACGTATAATAATGTGCACAATTTCCATTGAATCTAAGAAATTCTTGATATTCAGTTCCTCTGCAAACTAAGTCATCTCGCACATATAATGTACGCAATTTCCCGGTACATTTATGCAATTCTGGATAATCAATTCTTCTGCAAATCCAGACATTGGCTACATATAACGTACCCAATTTCCCGTTGATTATATGCAATTCTGGATATTCAATTTTTCAGCAAATCCAGACAATCCGTACATATAATGTACACAATATTCCGGGTACTATAATGTACTCAATTTCCCGTTGAATTTAAGCAATTCTTGATTTTCAATTTTTCTGCAAATCCAGACATACCGTACAAATAATGGAAACAATTTCTCGTTGAATTTACGCAATTCTAGATATTCAATTTTCTACACATCTAGTCAATCCATGCATATAATGTACACAATTTTCCATGTACTTTAATGTACAAAATTTCCCGTTGAATTTACACAACTCTGGATTTCCAATTTTTCAGCAAATCTCAGCATTTTGTACATATAATGTACAAAATTTCCCGTTGAATTTACGCAATTTTGGATATTCAATTTTTCTGGAAATCCAGACAATCTGTACATACAATGTACACAAATTTCAATTGAATTTATGCAATTCTAGATTTCTAATGTTTTTGCAAATCCGGACAATCTATATATATAATGCACACAACTTCCCTAATAATTTATGCCATTCTGGATATTCGATTTTTCTACAAATACAATCCATCCGTACATATAATGTACACAATTTTCGTTGAATTTACACAATTCTGGATATTCCATTTTTATGCAAATCTAGACATTCCATACATATAATCTACACAATTTCAGCTGAATTTAAGCAATTCTTGATATTCAATTTTTTTGCAAATTAAGTCATCTCGCATATATAATGTACGCAGTTTCTTGTTACATTTACGCAATTCTGGATAATAAATTCTTCTACAAATCCAGACATTGCCTACATATAATGTACACAATTTCCCGATGATTATACACAATTCTGGATATTTAATTTTTTAGCAAATTCGGACAATCTGTACATATAATGTACACAATTTTCCGTGTACTATAATGTACTCAATTTCCAATTGAATTTACACAATTCTGGATTTTTAATTTTTCTACAATCCAGACATACCATACATATAACGGAAACAATTTCCTGTTGAATTTACGCAATTCTGTATATTCAATTTTCAACACATCAAGACTATACGTACATATAATGTACACAATTTTCCCTGTACTTCAACATACACAATTTCCCATTGAATTTACGCAATTCTGGAGATTCAATATTTCTGCAAATCCAGACAGTCCGTACCTATAATGTACACAATTTCTCGTTGAATTTACACAATTCTGGATTTCCAATTTTTCGGCACATCCAAGCATTCTGTACATATAATATACACAATTTTCCCGTTGAATTTACCCAATTTTGGATATTCAATATTTCTTCAAATCCAGATAATCCATACATTTAACATTCACAATTTCTTGTTTAATTTGCACAATTCTGGATTTCCAATTTTTCGGCAAATCCAGACATTCCATACATATAATGTAGAAATTTTCTCGTCGAATTTACGAAATTCTGGGTATTCAATTTTTCTACAAATCCAGATAAGCCTCCATATAATGTACACAATTTCCTATTGAATTTACACAATTTTGAATAGTCAATTTTTTTGCAAATCCATACAATCCGTACGTATAATGTACCCAATTTCCCGTTGAATTTACACAATTTTGGATATTTAATTTTTTTTTAAAAACCTAGATAATCCGTACATATAATGTACCCAATTTCCCGCTGAATTTACGCAATTCTGGATAATCAATTCTTCTGCAAATCCAGACATTGCCTACATATAATGTACACAATTTCCTGATGAATATTCGCAATTGGGGATGTTAAATTTTTCAGCAAATCCAAAAAATTTGTACATATAATGTACATAAAATTTTGTGCAGTAAAATGTACACAGTTTCCCCAGTGAATTTACGCAATTCTGAATTTTCAAGTTTTCTGCAAATCCAGACATTCCGTACATATAATGGAAACAATTTCCCATAAAATTTACGCAATTCTGGATATTTAATTTTCTACACATCCAGACAATCTGTACATATGATGTACAGAATTTTCCGTGTACTTTAATGTACAAAATTTCTCATTGAATTTACACAATTCTAGATTTCCAATTTTTCGGCAAATCCAAGCATTCCGTACATAAAATATTCCCAATTTCTCATTGAATTTACTCAATTTTGGATATTCAATATTTCTTCAAATCCAGACAATCCGTACATTTAATATACACAATTTCACGTTTAATTTGCACGATTCTTGATTTCCAATTTTTTGGCAAACCCAGACATTTTGTGCATATAATGTAGACAATTTCTCGTCAAATTTACACAATTCTAAGTATTCAATTTTTCTATAAATGTACATATAATGTACACAATTTTCCGTTGAATTTACGCAATTTTGGATAGTCAATTTTTTCTGCAAATCCAGACAATCTGTACATATAATGTACCCAATTTCCGGTTGTATTTACGCAATTCTGGATTTCTAATGTCTCTGCAAATCCGAACAATCCGTATATATAATGTACACTACTTTCCTATGAATTTACGCCGTTAGATATTCGATTTTTCTGCAAATCCAGACTAACCGTACATATAATGTACACAATTTCCCAATGACTTTACATAATTCTGGATATTCAATTTTTATGCAAATCCAGACAATATGTACATATAATGTACACAATTTTCGTTGAATTTAAGCAATTCTTAGTATTCAATTTCTCTACAAATTAATTCATCTCGCACATATAATGTACACAATTTCCTAGTACATTTACGCAATTCTGGATAATCAATTTTTCTGCAAATCCAAACATTTCACAAATATTATGTACATAATTTTCCGATGAATATATGCAATTCTGGGTTTTCAATTTTTCAGCAAATCCAAACAATCCGTACGTATAATGTACACAATATTCCGAGTACTATAAGGTACACAATTTCTCGTTGAATTTACGCAATTCTGGATATTCAATTTTTCTGCAAATCCAGACATTTCGTACATATAATAGAAATAATTTCCCATTGATTTTACGTAACTCTAGATATTCAATTTTTCTGCAAATCCAGACAATCCGTGCTTATAATGTACACAATTTTCCATTGAATTTACGCAATTCTGGATTTCTAATGTTTCTGCAAATATGGACAACCCGTATATATAATGTACACAACATCCCAATGAATTTAGGCCATTCTGGATATTCGATTTTTCTACAAATCCAGACCATCCGTACATATAATGTACACAATTTCCCGTTGAATTTACACAATTCTAGATATTCAATTTTTATACAAATCCAGACATTCTGTATATATAATGTGCACAATTTACTGTAGAAGTTACGCAATTTTTGTTATTCAATTTGTATCCAAATCCAGACATTCTGTACATATAATGTACACAATTTCTGTTGAATTTAAGTAATTCTTGATATTCAATTTCTCTGCAAATTAAGTCTTCTCACACATATAATGTACACAATTTCACGATACATTTACGCAATTCTGGATAATCAATTCTTCTGCAAATCCATACATTGCCAACATATAGTGTACACAATTTCCTGATGATTATACGCAATTTTGGATATTCAAATTTTCCACAAATACATACCATTCGTACATATAATGTACACAATATTCCGTGTACTATAATGTACACAATTTCCCGTTAAATTTACACAATTCTTGATTTTCAATTTTTCTTCAAATCCAGACATACCATAGATATAATGGAAACAATTTCCCGTTGAATTTACGCAATTCTGGATATCTAATTTTCTACACATCCAAACAATCCGTACATATAATGTACACAATTTTCTATGTATTTGAATGTACACAATTTCCCGTTGAATTTACGCAATTCTAGAGATTCAATTTTCTGCAAATCCAGAAAATCCGTACCTATAATGTACACAATTTCTCATTGAATTTACACAATTTAGGATTTCCAATTTTTTGGCAAATCTAGGCATTCCATACATATAACGTACACAATTTCCTGTTGAATTTACTCAATTTTGGATATTCATTTTTTTTCAAATCCAGACAATCCGTACATTTAATATACATAATTTCAGGTTTAATTTGCACAGTTCTGCATTTTAAATTTTTCTGCAAATCCAGGAATTCCGTACATGTTATGTAGACAATTTCTCGTCGAATTTATGCAATTCTGGGTATTCAATTTTTCTACAAATCCAGATAGACCTATATATAATGTACACAATTTCACGTTGAATTTACGCAATTTTTGGTAGGCAATATTTCTGTTAATCCAGACAATCCGAACATACAATGTACCCAATTTCCTGTTGAATTTATGCAATTCTGGATTTCTAATGTTTCTGCAAATCTGGACAATCCGTATATATATTGTACACAACAACCTTTTGAACACCATTCTAGATATTCGATTTTTTTGAAAATCCAAACTAACCTTACATATAATTTACACAATTTCTCGTTGAATTTACACAATTCCAGATATTCAATTTTTATGTAAATCCAGACACACTGTACATATAATGTACACAATTTCCTGTTGAAGTTATGCAATTCTGGTTATTCGATTTTTATGCGAATCCAGACACTCTGTACATATAATGTACACAATTTCCGTTTAATTTAAGCAATTCTTGATATTCAATTTCTCTACAAATTAAGCATCTCGCACATATTATGTACACAATTTCCTGGTACGTTTACGCAATTCTAGATAAGCAATTCTTCTGCAAATCCAGACATTGCCTACATATAACGTACACAATTTCCCGTTGAGTTTAAGTAATTCTTTATATTCAATTTCTCTACAAATTAAGTCATCTCGCACATATAATGTACACAATTTCCGGGTACATTTACGCAATTCTGGATAATCAATTCTTCTGCAAATCCAAACAATCTGTACATATAATGTACCCAATTTCCCATTGAATTTATGCAATTCTGGATTTCTAATGTTTCTGCAAATCCGAAAAATCCGTATATATAATGTACACAACTTCCCTATGAATTTACGCCGTTCTGGACATTCAATTTTCTGCAAATCCAGACTAACCGTACATATAATGTACACAATTTCCAATTGAATTTACATGATTTTGGATATTCAATTTTTATGCAAATCCAGACATTCTGTACATATAATGTACACAATTTCTTCTTGAAGTTACGCAATTCTAGTTATTAAATTTTTATGCAAATCCAAACATTCCATACATATAATGTACATAATTTACGTTGAATTTAAGCAATTCTTGGTATTCAATTTCTCTGCTAATTAATTCATCTCACACATATAATGCACACAATTTCCTGGTACATTTACGCAATTCTGGATAATCAATTTTTCTGCAAATCCAGACATTGCCTTAATATTATGTACATAATTTCCCGATGAATATATGCAATTCTGGATTTTCAATTTTTCAACAAATCCAGACAATCCGTACATATAATGTACACAATATTCTGAGTACTATAAAGTACACAATTTCCCGTTGAACTTACACAATTCTGGATTTTCAATTTTTCTGCAAATCCAGTCATTTCGTACATATAATGGAAATAATTTCCCATTGAATTTATGTAACTCTAGATATTCAATTTTTCTGCAAATCCATACAATCCGTGCTTATAATGTACACAATTTCCCATTGAATTTACTCAATTATGGATTTCTAATGTTTCTGCAAATACGGACAATTCGTATATATAATGTACACAACATCCCTATGAATTTACCCCGTTCTGGATATTCGATTTTTCTACAAATCCAGACCATCCGTGCATATAATGTACACAATTTTCCATTGAATTTACATAATTTTGGATATTCAATTTTTATGCCATTCCAGTCATTTTGTAGATATAATGTGCACAATTTCCTGTTGAAGTTACGCGATTCTGGTTATTCAATTTTTATGCAAATCCAGACATTCTGTGTACACAATTTTCGTTGAATTTAAGCAATTCTTGATATTCAATTTCTCTGCAAATTATGTCATCTCACACATATAATGTACACAATTTCCCGGTACATTTATGCAATTCTGGATAATCAATTCTTCTGCAAATCCATACATTGCCAACATATAATGTACACAATTTCCAAATGATTATATGCAATTCTGGGTATTCAATTTTTCAACAAATACAGACCATCCGTACATATAATGTACACAAGATTCTGTGTACATATAATGTACTCAATTTCCTGTTGAATTTATGCAATTCTTGATTTTCAATTTTTTTGCAAATCTAGACATACCGTATATATAATGGAAACAATTTCCCGTTGAATTTACGCAATTCTGGATACCCATTTTTCTACACATCCAGACAATCCGTACATATAATGTACACAATTTTTCGTTTATTTGAATGTACACAATTTTCCATTTAATTTACGCAATTCTGGAGATTCAATTTTCTGCAAATCCAGACAATCCGTACCTATAATGTACACAATTTCTCGTTGAATTTACACAATTTTGGATTTCCAATTTTTCAGCAAATCTAGGGATTCCGTACAAATAACGTACACAATTTCCCGTTGAATTTACTCAATTTTGGATATTCAATATTTATTCAAATGCAGACAATCCGTACATTTAATATACATAATTTCACGTTTATTTTGCATGGTTCTGGATTTCCATTTTTTCTACAAATCCAGACATTCTGTACATGTAATGTAAACAATTTCTTGTCGAATTTACGCAATTCTGGGTATTTAATTTTTCTGCAAATCCAGATAAACCTATATATAATGTACACAATTTCACGTTGAATTTAAGCAATTTTTTGTAGTCAATTTTTCTGCTAATCCAGACAATCCGAACATATAATGTACCCAATTTCCCGTTGAATTTATGCAATTCTAGATTTCTAATGTTTCTACAAATCTGGACAATTCGTATATATAATGTACACAACTTCCCTATGAATTTACGCCACTCTGGATATTCGTTTTTTCTGCATGTCCAGACTAACCGTACATAAAATTTACACATTTTCTCATTGAATTTACACAATTTTGGATATTCAATTTTTATGCAAATCCAGACATTCTGTACATATAATGTTCACAACTTCCTGTTGAAGTTACACAATTTTGGTTATTCAATTTTTCTGCAAATCTAGGCATTTTGTACGTATAATGGAAACAATTTCCCGTTGAATTCACATAATTCTGGATATTCAATTTTTCTGCAAATCTAGACAATTCGTACCTATAACATACAAAAATTCCCGTTGAATTGACGCAATTTTGGATTTTCAATTTTTCTGCAAATCCAGACATTCCGTACATAGATTGGAAATAATTTCCCGTTAAATTTACGCAATTCTGGATATTCAATTTTTTAGTGAATCCAGACAATCCGTACATATAATGTATACAATATTCCGCGTACTATAATGTAAACAATTTCCTGTTGAATTTACGTAATTCTGGATATTCAATTTTTTTGTAAATGCAGACATTCTGTACTTATAATGTTCCCAATTTCCCGTTGAATTTACGCAATTCTGGATTTTCAATTTTTCTGCAAATCCTTACAATCCGTACACATAATGGAAACAATTTCCAGTTGAATTTACGCAATTCTGGATATTCAATTTTTTGCAAATCCAGACAATCTGTACATATAATCTACACATATTTTCGTGTACTTTAACATGCAGAATTTCCCATTGAATTTATGCAATTCTGGAGTTTCTATTTTTCTATAAATCCATAAAATTAGTACATATAATGTACACAATTTCTCGATGAATTTACACAATTTTGGATTTTCAACTTTTCTGCAAATCTAACATTACGTACATATAATGGAAACAAATTCCTGTTGAATTCACGTAATTCTGGATATTCAATTTTTCTGCAAATCCAAACAATCCGTACTTATAACATACACAATTTTCCATTGAATTTATGCAATTCTGGATTTTCAATTTTTCTGCAAATCCAGACATTCCGTACATATCATGGAAATAATTTCCCGTTGAGTTTACACAATTCTAGGTGTTCAATTTCTTGCAAATCCAGACAATCTGTACGTATAATGTACACAATTTTCCATGTATTTTAATGTACACAATTTCCCGTTGAGTTCACACAATTCTGGAGATTCAACCTTTTTGCAAATCCTGGCATTCCGTACATATAATGTACACAATTTTTCGTTGAATTTACGCAATTTTGGATATTCAATTTTTCTTCAAATCCAGACAATCTATCCATTTAATATACAAAATTTCTTGTTGAATTTACACAGTTTTGGATTTCCTATTTTTCAGCAAATCCAAACATTTCGTACATATAATGTAAACAATTTCTCGTTGAATTTATACAATTTTGGATATTCAATTTTATTGCAAATCCAAACTGATAGGCCAAATACAAATTGACCCCTTGTGATAAATTAACCAATTAATTTAACCAAGTGAATTAATTAAGTTAATTAACATGCAAAAGCATGGTAGAACAAACAAATCACCAATTAACTAAAGTATGCAGCGGAAAATAAATAACACGGCAATTTGTTTACCAATGGGAAAAACCTAACGGCCAAAACCTCACCGGGTGATTTTCAAGTCTCCACTCCCGAAATTCCACTATTATCACAACAAGCAGTTACAAGTAAAAGAATCCCAGCACCTTATACCAACCTACAGTTGAACCCTTACCACAATACCCAATTGGACTTGTTCTGTAGTGACAATTTCCCTTTTCGATGCACGGCTCCCAAGTACGTGACTAACTAATTGCGCGAATCCAAGTA
Organism: Quercus robur; assembly: GCF_932294415.1. Lineage (NCBI taxonomy): Eukaryota > Viridiplantae > Streptophyta > Magnoliopsida > Fagales > Fagaceae > Quercus > Quercus robur. Next base: position 35,695,490 of record NC_065537.1, on the reverse strand, counting down.
CGCAACTTCAATCACCAACTAGAGAAGGTTGTTGGCTGCAAAGTTCTTTAGTTCATCCACATGATGAAGATCAAGAAGATGCTTGTTCACAAAATCCTACAGTGCACATACACAGCAACTTCTTCAAAAGAGATGAACAAGGGCGAAACTTTGTCTCTGGTCACAATTTGCTTGAACAAACTATTCTCAAAGCTTGTGCAACTTGTGAACTCTTTGACGGCCCTTAAAACAATCCTTTTATATGTCTAGGGTTAGGATAAAAGAAGGTCCAAAGACACATTTATGGATCCCAAGAAAAACATAACAGAATTTTTGTTTCTTTAAACCTCTGCAAATCGAAACTGTCGAACATCTGTTGAGCTTTAATAAATTTGCACTTCTCAGCTTGTTTCTTGGATAGACTTGATGACTTCAAGATCTTGAAACATTGTTTTTTGAAGTATTAAAAACATCCTAGATCTACCCAACTACATATATCCTAAAACAGACAATCTATACATATAATGTACACAATTTCCCGTTGAATTTACACAATTCTGGATTTCCAATTTTTCTGCTAATCCTGACAATCCGTATATACAATGTACACAATTTCCCTATGAATTTATGTCATTCTGGATATTCGATTTCTCTGCAAATCCAGACTGTTCATACATATAATACGCACAATTTCCTATTGAATTTACACAATTCTGATTTCCAATTTTTAGGCAAATCTAGAAATTTCATACATATAATGTAAACAATTTCCCATTTAATTTATGAAATTTTAAATATTCTATTATTCTGCAAATCTAGAAAATCAGTACGTATAATGTACAAAGTTTCCCATTGAATTTACACAATTTATGATTTCCAATGTTTCTGTAAATCTAGACAATTCGTCTATATAATGTACACAATTTCCCTATAAATTTATGTCATTCTGTATATTCGATTTTTCTACAAATTCAGAACATCCGTACAAATAATGTACACAATTTCCCGTTGAATTTATACATTTCTGGATATTCAATTTTTCTGCAAATTCAGACATTCCGTACACATAATGTACACAATTTCCTGTTGAAGTTAAGCAATTCCAGTTATTAAATTTTTATGCAAATCCAGACATTCTATACATATAATTAATACAATTTCTGTTGAATTTAAGCAATTCTTGATATTCAATTTTTCTGCAAATTAAGTCATCTCGCACATATAATGTACACAATTTCCTGTTACATTTACGCAATTCTGGATAATCAATTCTTTTGCAAATCCAAACATTGCGTACATATAATGTACACAATTTCCCATTGAATATACGCAATTCTGGATATTCAATTTTTCAGCAAATCCAGACATTTCGTACATATAATGCACACAATATTCCGTGTACTATAAAGCACACAATTTCCTGTTGAATTTACGTAATTTTGGATATTCAATTTTTCTACAAATCCAGACAGTCCATACATATCATGGAAACAATTTCCTGTTGAATTTACGTAATTTTGGATATTCAATTTTTTTGCAAATCCAGACAATTCGTACTTATAATGTACACAATTTCCCATTGAATATACACAATTCTGGATATTCAATTCTTCAGCAAATCCTAACAATCCGTGCATATAATGTATAAAGTATTTCGTGTACTATAATGTACACAATTTCCTGTTAAATTTACGTAATTCTAGATATTCAATTTGTTTGTAAATGCTGACAATCCGTACTTATAATATACCCAATTTCCAGTTGAATATACACAATTCTGGATTTTCAATTTTTCTGCAAATCCAGACATTCCGTACACATAATCTACACAATTTTCCAATGAATTTACACAATTCTGGATTTTCAATTTTTCTGCAAATCTAGACATTCCATAAATATAATGGAAACAATTTCCCGTTAATTTACGCAATTCTAGATTTTCAATTTTTCTGCAAATGCAGACATTCCGTACACATAATCTACACAATTTTTCGTGTAATTTAACGTGCACAGTTTCCCGTTGAATTTTCGCAATTCTGGAGATTCTATTTTTATGCAAATCCAAAAAATCCGTACGTATAATGCACACAATTTCTCATTGAATTTACACAATTCTAGATTTCCAATTTTTTCGGCAAATCCAAGCATTCCGTACATATAATGTACACAATTTCCCGTTGAATTTACGTAATTTTGGATATTCAATTTTTCTTCAAATCCAGACAATCCGTACATTTAATATACACAATTTCTCGTTGAATTTTCACAATTCTAGATTACCAATTTTTCTGCAAATCCAGACATTCTGTACATATAATGTATTCAATTTCTCGTTGAATTTATGCAATTATGGGTATTCAATTTTTCTGCAAATCCAAATAATCCATACATATAATGTACACAATTTTCTATTGAATTTACGCAATTTTTGATATTCTATTTTTCTAAAAATCAAGACAATTCGTATATATAACGTACACAATTTTCCGTTGAATTTATGCAATTTTAGATTTCCAATTTTTCTGCAAATCTAGACAATCTGTATATATAATGTACACAATTTCCCTATGAATTTACGCCATTCTGGATATTCGATTTCTCTGCAAATCCAGATCATTCATACATATATTGTACACAATTTTCCAGTTGAATTTACGCAATTCTGCTTATTAAATTTTTATGCAAATCCAGACATTTTGTACATATACTAAACACAATTTTTGTTGAATTTAAACAATTCTTCATAATCAATATTTCTTCAAATTAAGTCATCTCACACATATAATGTACACAATTTTCTGTTACATTTACGCAATTCTGGATAATCAATTATTCTGCAAATCTAGACATTGCGTACATATAAAGTACACAATTTTCTGTTGAATATACGCAATTCTGGATATTCCATTTTTCAGCAAATCCAGACAATCCATGCATAGATTGTACACAATATTCTCTGTACTATAATGTATACAGTTTCCTGTTGAATTTCGTAATTCTGGATAATCAATTTTTTTATAAATGCTGACAATCCGTACTTATAATGTACCCAATTTCCCGTTGAATTTACGCAATTCTGGATTTTCAATTTTTCTACAAATCTAGACATTCCATACACATAATGGAAAGAATTTCCAGTTGAATTTATGTAAAATATTCAATTTTTTGGAAATCCGGACAATCCATACATATAATCTACACAATTTTTTCGTGTAATTTAATGTGCACAATTTCCCGTTGAATTTTTGCAATTTTGGAGATTCTATTTTTCGACAAATCCTGAAAATCCGTACGTATAATGCACATAATTTCTTGTTGAATTTACACAATTCTAGATTTCCAATTTTTCTGCAAATCCAAGCATTCCATAAATATAATGTACACAATTTCCCATTGAATTTACGCAATTTTGGATATTCAATTTTTCTTCAAATCCAGACAATCCATACATTTAATATACACAATTTATCATTGAATTTTCACAATTCTAGATTACCAATTTTTCTGCAAATCCAAACATGCCGTACATATAATGTATTCAATTTTTCGTTGAATTTACACAATTCTGGGTATTCAATATTTCTATAAATCTAGATAATCCGTACATATAATGTTCACAATTTTCCGTTGAATTTACGCAACTTTTGATATTCTATTTTTCGGCAAATCCAGACAATTGGTACATATAATGTACACAATTTCCCTATGAATTTACGCCATTATGGATATTCGATTTCTCTGCAAATCAAGATCGTTCATACATATATTGTACACAATTTTCTTGTTGAAGTAACGCAATTCTGCTTATTAAATTTTTATGCAAATCAAAACGTTCTGTACATATACTGAAAACAATTTTAGTTGAATTTAAACAATTATTGTTATTCAATATTTCTTCAAATTAATTCATCTCGCACATATAATGTACACAATTTCCTGTTACATTTATGCAATTCAGGATAATCAATTATTCTACAAATCCAGACATTGCGTACATATATAAAGAACACAATTTTCAGTTGAATATACGCAATTCTGGATATTCCATTTTTCAGCAAATCTAAACAATCCGTGCATAGATTGTACGCAATATTCTCTGTACTATAATGTACCCAATTTCCTACTGAATTTCGTAATTCTGGATAATCAATTTTTCTGTAAATGCTGATAATCTGTACTTATAATGTACCCAATTTCCCGTTGAACTTACACAATTCTAGATTTTCAATTTTTCAGCAAATCCAGACATTCCGTACACAAAATATACATAATTTTCTATTGAATTTAAACAATTCTGGACATTAAATTTTTCTGCAAATCTAGACATTCCATACATATAGTGGAAACAATTTCCCGTTGAATTTACATAATTCTTGATATTCAATTTTTCTGCAATTCCAAACAATCCGTACTTATAATGTACATAATTTCCGTTGAATTTACGCAATTCTGGATTTTCAATTTTTCTGCAAATCCAAACATTCCGTACACATAATGGAAACAATTTCCAATTGAATTTATGTAATTTTGGATATTCAATTTTTTGCAAATTCAGGCAATCCATACATATAATCTACACAATTTTTCATGTAATTTAATGTGCACAATTTCCCGTTGAATTTTTGCAATTTTGGAGATTCTTTTTTTCGGCAAATCCCGAAAATCTATACGTATAATGCACACAATTCCTCATTGAATTTACACAATTCTGGATTTCCAATTTTTCGGCAAATCCAGGCATTCCGTACATTTAATGTACATAATTTCCCGTTAAATTTACACAAGTTTTGATATTCTATTTTTCTATAAATCCAGAAAATCTGAACATATAATGTACACAATTTCCCTATAAATTTACGACATTCTGGATATTCAATTTCTCGGCAAATCCAGACTGTTCATACATATAATGTACACAATTTCCTGTTGAAGTTACGCAATTTTGGTTATTAAATTTTTATGCAAATCCAAACATTCCGTACATATAATGAACACAATTTCCAGTTGAATATACACAATTCTGGATATTCAATTTTTCAGCAAATCCAGACAATCTGTGCATATAATGTACACAATATTCCACGAACTATAATGCACACAATTTCTCGTTGAATTTACACAATTCTGGATTTTCAATTTTTCTGCAAATCCAGGCATTTCGTTCATATAATGAACACAATTTCCCGTTCAAATTACGCAATTTTGGATATTCAATTTTTCTACAATTCCAAACAATCCGTACATTTAATATACAAAATTTCTCGTTGAATTTACGCAATTCTGGGTATTTAATTTTTCTGCAAATCCAGATAATTCGTACATATAATGTACACAATTTTTCGTTGAATTTACGCAATTTTTTATATTCAATTTTTCTTCAAATCCAGACAATCCATACATATAATGGAAATAATTTCCTGTTGAATTTACGTAATTCTGGATATTCAATTTTTCTACAAATCTAGACATTCCGTACATATAATGAACACAATTTCCGTGGAATTTAAGCTATTCTTGATATTCAATTTTTCTGCAAATTAAGTCATCTCGCACATATAATGTACACAATTTCCTGTTACCTTTACGCAATTCTGGATAATCAATTCTTCTGCAAATCCAGACATTGCGTACATATAATGTACACAATTTCCCGTTGAATATACGCAATTCTGGATATTCAATTTTACAGCAATTCCAGACAATTCGTGCATATAATGTACATAATATTCCATGTACTATAATGTACACGATTTCCTGTTGAATTTACATAATTCTGGATATTCAATTTTTCTGTAAATGCTAACAATCCGTACTTATAATGTACCCAATTTCCCATTGAATTTATGCAATTCAGGATTTTCAATTTTTCTGCAAATCCATACATTCCGTACACATAATATACACAATTTTCCGTTGAATTTACACAATTCAGGGCTTTCAATTTTTCTGCAAATCTACGCATTCCATACATATAATGGAAACAATTTCTTGTTGAATTTACGTAATTCTTGATATTCAATTTTTCTACAAATCCAAAAAATCCGTACTTACAATGTGTAATTTCCCATAGAATTTACACAATTCTGGATTTTCACTTTTTCTGCGAATCTTGGCATTCCGTACACATAATGGAAGTAATTTCCAGTTAAATTTACACAATTCTAGATATTCCATTTTTTGCAAATCCAAACAATCCATACATATAATCTAAACAATTTTCCGTGTACTTTAATGTGCTTAATTTCCTGTTGAATTTACGCAATTCTGGAGATTCTATTTTTCTACAAATTTCAATAATCCGTACTTATAATGTACAAAATTTCTCGTTGAATTTAGAAAATTTTGGATTTCCAATTTTTCTGCAAATCCAGGCATTCCGTACATATAATGAACACAATTTCCAGTTGAATTTACACAATTTTGGATATTCAATTTTTTTTCAAATCCTGACAATCCGTACATTTAATATAAACAATTTCTTGTTGAATTTACACAATTCTGGATTTCCAATTTTTTTGCAAATCCAGACATTCCGTACATATAATGTAAACAATTTCTCGTTGAATTTACGCAATTCTAGGTATTCAATTTTTCTGCAAATCCAGATAATCCGTACATATAATTTACACAATTTTTCGTTGAATTTACGCAATTTTTTATATTCAATTTTTCTGCAAATCCAAACAATCCATACTTATAATGTACACAATTTCCCGTTGAATTTACGCAATTCTGGATTTTCAATTTTTTTGCAAATCCAGAAATTCCGTACACATAATGGAAACAACTTCCAGTTGAATTTATGCAATTCTGGATATTCAATTTTTCTGCAAATTCAGACAATCTGTACTTATAACGTACACAATTTCCCATTGAATTTACGCTATTTTGGATTTTCAGTTTTTCTGCAAATCTAGAAATTCCATACACAGAATGGAAACAACTTCCAGTTGAATTTACGCAATTCTGGATATTCAATTTTTTGCAAATTCAGACAATCCGTACATATGATCTACACAATTTTCCTTGTAATTTAATGTCCACAGTTTCCCATTGAATTTTTGCAATTCTGGAGATTCCATTTTTCTGCAAATCCAGAAAATCCGTACGTATATAGCACACAATTTCTCGTTGTATTTTGACAATTCTGGATTTCCACTTTTTTGGCAAATCCAGGCACTACGTACATGTAATGTACAAAATTTCCTGTTAAATTTACACAATTTTGGATATTCAATTTTTCTTCAAATCCAGAAAATTCGTACATTTAATAGACACAATTTCTCGCTGAATTTACACAATTTTGGATTTCCAATTTTTCTACAAATCCAAACATTCCATAAATATAATGTAAACAATTTCCCGTTGAATTTTCGCGGGGTATTCAATTTTTCAACAAATCCAGATAATCCGTACTTATAAAGTACACAATTTCCCGTTAAATTTACGCAATTCTGGATTTCCAATTTTTCTACAAATCCAGACAATCCATATATATAATGCACACAATTTCCCTATGAATTTACAACATTTTGGATATTCGATTTCTCTGCAAATCCAAACTGTTCATACATATAATGTACACAATTTCCTGTTAAAGTTACGCAATTCTGGTTATTAAATTTTTATGCAAATCCAGACATTCCATACATATAATGAACACAGTTTCCAGTTGAAGATACACAATTTTGGATATTCAATTTTTCAGCAAATCCAGACAATCCGTGCATATAATGTACACCATATTCCATGAACTTTAATGTACACAATTTCTTGTTGAATTTACAAAATTCTGGATATTCAATTTTTCTATAAATGCTGACAATCCATACTTATAATGTACGCAATTTCTTGTTGAATTTACGCAATTTTAGATATTCAATTTTTCTGCAAATCCAGACATCCGTACTTATAATTTACACAATTTCCCGTTGAATTTACGCAATTCTGGATTTTCAATTTTTTTGCAAATCCAGAAATTCCGTGCACATAATCGAAACAACTTCCAGTTGAATTTACGCAATTCTGGATACTCAATTTTTTGCAAATTCAGATAATCCGTACATGTAATCTACACAATTTTCCGTGTAATTTAATGTCCACAGTTTCCTGTTGAATTTTCACAATTTTGGTGATTCCATTTTTTTGCAAATCCAAAAAATCCGTACGTATATAGCACACAATTTCTCGTTGTATTTTCACAATTTTGGATTTCCACTTTTTTGGCAAATCCATGCACTACGTACATGTAATGTACAAAATTTCCCATTAAATTTACACAATTTTAGTATTCAATTTTTCTTCAAATCCAGAAAATCCGTACATTTAATATACACAATTTCTCGTTGAATTTACACAATTATGGACAATTTTTGTACAAATCCAGACATTCCATAAATATAATGTAAACAAGTTCTCGTTGAATTTTCACAATTCTAGGTATTCAATTTTTCAACAAATCCAGAGAATCCGTACTTATAATGTACACAATTTCCCGTTGAATTTACGCAATTCTGGATTTCCAATTTTTCTACAAATCCAGACAATCCGTATATATAATGTACACATTTCCCTATGAATTTACGACATTCTGGATATTCAATTTCTCTGCAAATCTAGACTGTTCATACATATAATGTACACAATTTCCTGTTGAAGTTACGCAATTTTGGTTATTAAATTTTTATGCAAATGCAGACATTCCGTACATATAATGAACACAATTTCTAGTTGAATAAAAGCGATTCTGGATATTCAATTTTTCAGCAATTCCAGACAATCCATGCATATAATGTACACAGTATTCTGTGAACTATATTGTACATAATTTCCTATTGAATTTACAAAATTCTAGATATTCAAATTTTTTGTAAATGCTAACAATCCGTACTTATAATGTACCCAATTTCCCGTTGAATTTACGCAATTCGGGATTTTCAATTTTTCTGCAAATCCATACATTTCGTACATAGAATATACACAATTTTCAATTGAATTTACACGATTTTGGACTTTCAATTTTTCTACAAATCTAGACATTCCATACATATAATGTAAACAATTTCCTGTTGAATTTACGTAATTCCGGATATTCAATTTTTCTACAATTCCAAACAATCCGTACTTATAACATACACAATTTCCCGTTGAATTTATACAATTCGGGATTTTCAATTTTTCTGCAAATCCAGAAATTCCATACACATAATGGAAACAATTTCCAGTTGAATTTATGCAATATTGGATATTCAATTTTTTGCAAATCCAGACAATCCATACATATAATCTACACAATTTTCAGTGTAATTTAATGTGAACAATTTTCCGTTGAATTTTCGCAATTCTGGAGATTCTATTTTCCTGCAAATCTAGAAAATCCGTACGTATAATGCACACAATTTCTCGTTGAATTTACATAATTCTAGATTTTCATTTTTTCTGCAAATCCAGGCATTTCATACATATAATGAACACAATTTCCCGTTGAAATTACGCAATTTTGGATATTCAATTTTTCTTCAATTCCAGACAATCTGTACATTTAATATACAACATTTCTGGTTGAATTTACACAATTCTGGATTTCCAATTTTTCTGCAAATCCAAATATTCCGTACATATAATGTAAACAATTTCTCGTTGAATTTACGCAATTTTGGGTATTTAATTTTTCTGCAAATCCAGACATTCCGTACATATAATGTAAACAATTTCTCATTGACTTTACGCAATTCTAGGTATTCAATTTTTCTGCAAATCCAGATAATCCATACATATAATGTACACAATTCTTCGTTGAATTTACACAAATTTTGATATTCAATTTTTCTGCAAAACTAGACAATCCGCACATATAATGGAAACAATTTCCCGTTGAATTTACATAATTCGTGATATTCAATTTTTCTGCAAATCCAGACATTTCGTACATATAATGAACACAATTTCCGTTGAATTTAAGCTCTTCTTCATATTCAATTTTTCTGCAAATTGAGTCATCTCGCACATATAATGTACACAATTTCCTGTTACAATTACGCAATTCTGGATAATCAATTCTTCTGCAAATCCAAACATTGTGTACATATAATGTACACAATTTCCCATTGAATATACGCAATTCTGGACATTCAATTTTACTGCAAGTCCAGACAATCCATGTATATAATGTACACAATATTCTATGTACTATAATATACACAATTTCCTATTGAATTTACTTAATTCTGGATATTCAATTTTTTTGTAAATTTTGACAATCCGTACTTATAATGTACCCAATTTCCCATTGAATTTATACAATTCTGGATTTTCAATTTTTTTGCAAATCTAGACATTCCATACAAATAATATACACAATTTTCCTTTAAATTTACACAATTCTGGACTTTCAATTTTTCTGCAAATCTAGGCATTCCATACATATAATGGAAACAATTTCCCATTGAATTTATGTTATTCTTGATGTTCAATTTTTCAGCAAATCCAGACAATTCGTACTTACAATGTACACAATTTCTCGTTGAATTTACGCAATTCCAGATTTTCAATTTTTCTGCGAATCTAGACATTCCATACACATAATGGAAACAATTTCTCGTTGAATTTACGCAATTCTGGATATTCTATTTTTTGCAAATCCAGACAATCCATACATATAATCTACACAATTTTCTATTTACTTTAATGTGCATTATTTCCAGTTGAATTTACGTAATTCTGGAGATTCTATTTTTCCTGCAAATCCAAAAAAACCGTATGTATAATGAACACAATTTCTCGTTGAGTTTAGACAATTGTGGATTTCCAATTTTTCAGCAAATCCAGGCATTCTGTACATATAATGAACACAATTTCCTATTGAATTTATGCAATTTTGGATATTCAATTTTTCATCAAATCCAGACAATCATTTAATATACACATTTTCTCGTTGAATTTACACAATTCTGGATTTCCAATTTCTCTGCAAATCCAGAAATTCCATACATATAATGTAAACAATTTCTCGTTGAATTTACGCAATTCTGGGTATTCAATTTTTCTGCTACTCCAGATAATCCGTACGTATAATGTACACAATTTTCCATTGAATTTACGAAATTCTGGATTTTCAATTTTTTTTGCAAATCTAGACATTACGTACATATAATGGAAACAATTTCCTGTTGAATTTACGTAATTCTGGATATTCAATTTTTCTGCAAATCCAGACAATCCGTACTTATAATGTACTCAATTTCCCAATGAATTTACGCCATTCAGGATATTCAATTTCTCTGCAAATCCAAACCGTTCATAAATATAAAGTGCACAATTTCCTGTTGAATTTACATAATTCAGAATTCAAATTTTTTGGCAAATCCAGACATTTCGTACATATAATGTAAACAATTTTCTGTTGAATTTACAAAATTATAAATATTATATTTTTTTGCAAATCTAGAAAATCAGGACATATAATGCACAAAGTTTCCCGTTGAATTTATGCAATTTATGATTTCCAATGTTTCTTCGAATCAAGAAAATCTGTCTATATAATGTACACAATTTCCCTCTGAATGTACGCCATTTTGTATATTCACTTTTTCTGCAAATCCAAACCATCTGTATATATAATGTACACAATTTTTCGTTGAATATACAAAATTCTGGATGTTCAATTTTTCGGCAAATCCAGACATTCCGTACATATAATGGACACAATTTCCGTTGGATTTAAGAAATTCTTGATATTTAATTTTTCTGCAATTAAGTCATCTCGCACATATAATGTACGCAATTTCCTATTACATTTACACAATTCTGGATAATCAATTCTTCTGCAAATCCAGACATTGCGTACATATAATGTACATAATTTTCCGTTGAATATACGCAATTCTGGATATTCAATTTTTCAGCAAATCAAGACAATACGTACATATAATGTACACATTATTTTGTGTGGTATATTGTACACAATTTCCAGTTGAATTTACGTAATTCTAGATATTCAATTATCTGTAAATGCAGACAATTCGTACTTCTAGTGTACTCAATTTCCCGTTGAGTTTACGCAATTCTGGATTTTCAATTTTTCTGCAAATCCAGACATTCCGTACACATAATATACACAACTTTCCGTTGAATTTACGCAATTCTGGATTTTCAATTTTTCTGCAAAACTAGACATTCCATACATATAATGGAAAGAATTTCCCGCTGAATTTACGTAATTCTGGATATTAAATTTTTTTGCAAATCCAGAAAATTCATACTTATAATGTACACAATTTCCCGTTGAATTTACGCTATTCTGGATTTTCAATTTTTCTGCAAATCCAGACATTCTGTACATATAATGGAAATAATTTCCCGTTGAATTTACGCAATTCTGGATATTCAATTTTTTGCAAATCCAGACAATCCAAACACATAATGTACACAATTTCCCATGTAATTTAATGTACATAATTTCCTATTGAATTTATGCAATTCTGGAGATTCAATTTTTTTGCAAATCCAAACAATCGTACGTATAATACACACAATTTCTCATTGAATTTACAAAATTTTGGATATCCAATTTTTCGGCAAATCCAGGCATTCCATACGTATAATGTACACAATTTCCCATTGAATTTACGCAATTCTGGATTTTCAATTTTTCTGCAAATCCAGACATTCCGTACATATAATGGAAACAATTTCCCGTTGAATTTACGCAATTCTGGATATTCAATTTTTTGCAAATCCAGACAATCCGAACATATAATGTACAAAATTTTCTGTGTACTTTAATGTACATAATTTGCCGTTGAATTTATGCAATTCTGGAGATTCAATTTTTCTGCAAATCCAGACAATCGAACGTATAATACTCACAATTTTTCGTTGAATTTACACAATTCTGGATATCCAATTTTTTGGCAAATCCAGGCATTCCGTACATATAATGTACATAATTTGCCGCTGAATTTATGCAATTCTGGAGATTCAATTTTTCTGCAAATCCAGACAATCGAACGTATAATACTCATAATTTCTCGTTGAATTTACACAATTCTAGATTTCCAATTTTTTGAAAATCTAGACATTCCGTACATTTAATATAAACAATTTCTCATTATATTTACACAATTCTGGATATTCAATTTTTCGGCAAATCCAGGCATTCCATACATATATTGTACACAATTTCCCGTTGAATTTACTCAATTTTGGATATTCAATTTTTCTGTAAATCCAGACAATCCATACGTATAACGTACACAATTTCCCATAGAATTTACTCAATTCTGGATTTCCAATTTTTCCGCAAATCCATACAATCCGTATATATAATGTACTCAATTTCCCTATGAATTTACACCATTTTGGATATTCGATTTCTTTCCAAATCCAGATCGTTCATACATATAATGTGCATAATTTCCTATTCAATTTTCACATTTCTGATTTCTAATTTTTCAACGAATCTAGAGATTTCGTACATATAATGTAAACAATTTCCTGTTGAATTTACACAATTTTGGATTTCAAATGTTTCTGCAAATCTGGAATTTCCATATATATATATATATTGTACACAATTTCCTTATGTATTTACCCCATTCTGGATATTCGATTTTTCTGCAAATCTAGACCATCCGTACATATAATGTACACAATTTTCCGCGTACAATAATGTTCCTAATTTCCTATTGAATTTACGCAATTATGGATATTCAATTTTTCTACAAATCTAGACAATCCGTACGCATAAAGCACACTATTTTCCGTGTACATATAATGTACACTATTTCTCGTTGAATTTATGCAATTCTGAATATTCAATTTTTCTACAAATCCAAACAATCTATACATATAAGGTACCAAATTTCCCGTTGAAGTTACGAAATTCTGGATAGCAAATTTTTCTGCAAATAGGACAATCCGTACATATATGGTATACAATTTCCCGTTGAATTTACGCAACTCTGGATAGTGAATTTTTCTTCATATCTAGACATTGCATACATATAATGTACATAATTTCCTGTTGAATTTATGCCATTTTGGATATTCAATTTTTTTGCATATCCAGACAATCTATACATATAATGTACACAATTTCCTGTTGAATTTATGCCATCCTGGATAATCAATTTTTCTACAAATCCAAACCGTCTGTACATATAATGTACACAATTTTCCGTTGAATTTACGCAATTTTGGATTTTCGATTTTTTTGCAAATCCAGACATTCCGTACACATAATGCAAACAAATTCCCGTTGAATTCACACAATTCTGGATATTCAATTTTTCTCCCAATCTAGACAATCTTTACATGTAATGTACACAATTTCCTAATAAATTTACGCAATTCTGGATATTCAATTTTTCTGCCAATCCAGAATTTCCGTACATAAAATGTACACAATTTCCATTGAATTTAAGCAATTCTTGATATTCAATTTTTCGGCAAATTATGACATTCCGTACATATAATGTACACAATATCCCATTACATTTACGCAATTCTGGATAATCAATTCTTCAGCAACTCCAGATATTGCGTACATATAATGTACACAATTTTCCGTTGAATTTACGCAATTCTGGATATTCAATTTTTTCGCAAACCCTATCATTGCCTACTTATAATGTACACAATTCCCAATGAATTTACAGCATTCTAGATAATCGATTTTTTTGCAAATCCAAACTGTTCGTACATACAATGTACACAATTTCTCGTTGAATTTACGCCATTTTGGATATTTGATTTTTCAGCAAATCCAGACTGCTCGTACATATAATGTACACTATTTACCGTTGAATTTATGCAATTCTGGATATTCCAATTTTTTGATAATCCAAAATATCCATACGTATAGTGTGCACAATTTCTTGTTGAATTTACGCAATTCTGGATATTCAATTTTTTTTCTAATCCAAACATTTCGTACATATAATGTACACAATTTCCGTTGAATTTAAGCAATTTTTATATTCAATTTTTTTGCAAATTAAGACATTCAATTCATACAATGTACATAAATTCCCGTTACATTCACGCAATTCTGGATAATCAATTCTTCTGCAAATCCAGACATTGTGTATATATAATGTACCCAATTTCCCATTAAATCTACGTAATTCTAGATATTCAATGTTTCTGCGAATCTAGACAATCTGTACGCATAAAGTACACTATTTTCCGTTGCATTTATTCAAATCTGGATATTCTATTAATCTGCAAATCCAGACATTCTGTACATATAATGTACCCTATTTCCCGTTGAATTTACGCAATTCTGGATTTTTAATTTTTCTACAAATCTAGACAATTCGTACACATAATGTAAACAATTTCCCGTTGAATATATGCAATTCTGAATATTCAATTTTTCTACAAATCCAGACAATCTATACATAGAAGGTACCAAATTTCCCATTGAATTTACGCAATTCTGCATAGTAAATTTTTCTTCAAATAGGACAATCTGTATATATATGGTACACAATTTCCCGTTAAATTTACGCAACTCTGGATAGTGAATTTTTCTGCATAGCTAGACAATGCGTACATATATTGTACTCAATTTCCCGTTGAAATTACGCTATTTTGGATATTCAATTTTTCTGCATATCCAAACAATCCATACATATAATGTACACAATTTTTCGTTGAATTTACGCCATCATGGATAATTGATTTTTCTAAAAATCCAGATCGTCTGTACATATAATGTACACAATTTTTCGTTCAATTTACGCAATTCTGGATATTTAATTTTTCTATAAATCCAGACATTGCGTACTTATAATGTACATAATTTCTGCAAATCCAGATTGTATGTACATATATTGTACACAGTTTGCCGTTGAATTTAAGCAATTCTAGATATTCCAATTTTCTGATAATCCAGAATATCTGTACATATAATTTGCACAATTTCTTGTTGAATTTACACAATTCTGGATAATCAATTTTTCTACAAATCCTAACATTTCGTACAAATAGTGTACACAATATCCATTGAATTTAAACAATTCTTGATATTCAATCTTTTTGCAAATTAAGAAATTCTGTACATACAATGCACACAATTTCCCGTTACATGCACGCAATTCTAAATAATCAATTCTTCTGAAAATCCAAACATTGCGTACATATAATGTACACAATTTCCCTTTGAATTTACGCAATTTTGGATATTCAATTTTTTTGCAAATCCAAACATTCTGTACACATAAAGAACACTATTTTCCGTTGAATTTACACAAATCTGGATATTATATAAATCTGCAAATCCAGACATTCCGTACACATTATGTAATCAAATTCCCGTTGAATTTACGCAATTCTGGATATTCAATTTTTCTCCCAATCTAGACAATTTTTACATGTAATGTACACGATTTCCTATTAAATTTACGCAATTCTAGATATTCAATTTTTCTACAAATTTAGAATTTCCGTACATAAAATTTACACAATTTCCGTTGAATTTAAGCAATTATTGATATTCAATTTTTTGGCAAATTATGACATTCTGTACATATAATGTACACAATTTCCCATTACATTTACGCAATTTTGGATAATCAATTCTTTAGCATCTCCAGATATTGCGTACATATAATGTACACAATTTTTCATTGAATTTACACAATTCTGGATATTCAATTTTTTTGCAAATCCAAACATTGTGTACTTATATAATGTACACGATTCCCAATGAATTTACAGCATTCTGGTTAATCGATTTTTTTGCAAATCCAGACTGTCCGTACATACAATGTACACAATTTTCCATTGAATTTACACAATTCTGGATATTCAATTTTTTTGCAAATCCAAACAATGTGTACTTATATAATGTACACGATTCCCAATGAATTTACAGCATTCTGGTTAATCGATTTTTCAGCAAATCCAGACTATTCGTACATATAATGTACATAGTTTGCCGTTAAGTTTATGCAATTCTGGATATTCCAAATTTTTGATAATCCAAAGTATCCGTACATATAGTGTGCACAATTTCTTGTTGAATTTACGCAATTCTGGATATTCAATATTTCTTCTAATCCAGACATTTCGTACGCATAATGTACACAATTTTCGTTGAATTTAAGCAATTCTTGATATTCAATCTTTTTGCAAATTAAGATATTCCATTCATACAATGTACACAATTTCCCATAACATTCACGCAATTCTGGATTATCAATTCTTCTGCAAATCCAGACATTATGTACATATAATGTACCCGATTTCTCGTTAAATTTACGTAATTCTGTATATTCAATTTTTCTGCGAATCTAGTCAATCTGTACCCATAAAGTACACTATTTTCCATTGAATTTATTCAAATCTAGATATTCTATTAATCTACAAATCCATACATTCCGTACATATAATGTACCCAATTTCCAGTTGAATTTATGCAATTTTGGATTTTCAAATTTTCTACAAATCCAGACATTCCATACACATAATGTAAACAAATTCCCGTTGAATTTACGCAATTCTGGATATTCAATTTTTCTCCCAATCCAGACAATTTTTATATGTAATGTACACAATTTCCTATTAAATTTACACAATTATGGATATTCAATTTTTCTGCATATCCAGAATTTCCATACATAAAATGTACACAATTTCCATTGAATTTAAGCAATTCTTGATATTCAATTTTTCGGCAAATTATGACAATTATGACATTTCGTACATATAGTGTACACAATTTCCCATTACATTTACGCAATTCTAGATAATCAATTCTTTAGCATCTCCAGATATTGCGTACATATAATGTACACAATTTTCCGTTGAATTTACGCAATTCTGGAAAAATCAACTTTTTTTGCAAATCTAGACATTGCGTACTTATAATGTACACAATTCCCAATGAATTTACCGCATTCTGGATAATCGATTTTTTTGCAAATCCAGATTGTCCGTACATATAATGTACATAATTTCCCGTTGAATTTACGCCATTCTGGGTATTCGATTTTTCAGCAAATCCAGACTATCTGTACATATAATGTACACAGTTTGCCGTTGAGTTTATGCAATTTGGATATTCCAATTTTTTGATAATCCAGAGTATCTGTACATATAGTGTGCACAATTTCTTTTTGAATTTACGCAATTCTGGATATTCAATCTTTCTTCTAATCCAGACATTTCGTACATATAATATACGCAATTTCCATTGAATTTTAGCAATTCTTGATATTCAATCTTTTTGCAAATTAAGACATTCCATTCATACAATGTACACAATTTCCCGTTACATTCATGCAGTATTCGATTATCAATTCTTCTGCAAATCCAGACATTGCGTACATATAATGTTCCCAATTTCCCGTTAAATTTACGTAAATCTGTATATTCAACTTTTCTGCGAATCAAGACAATCCGTACCCATAATGTACACTATTTTCTATTGAATTTATTCAAATCTGGATATTCTGTTAATCTGCAAATCCATACATTTCGTACATATAATGTACCCAATTTCCCGTTGAATTTACGCAATTTTAGATTTTCAATTTTTTTGCAAATCCAGACAATCCGTACACATAATGTAAATAATTTACCATTGAATATACGTAATTTTGAATATTCAATTTTTTTGGCCAATCCAGACAATCCGTACATATAATGTACATAATTTCTGTTGAATTTAAGCAATTCTTGATATTCAATTTTTCTGCAAATTAAGATATTCCGTACGTATAATCTACACAATTTCCCGTTGAATTTATACATCCTGGATAATCGATTTTTCTACAAATCCAGACCGTCTGTACATATAATGTACACAATTTTCTGTTGAATTTACACAATTCTAGATATTCCATTTTTTTGCAAATCCAAACATTGCGTACTTATAATGTGCACAATTTCTCGATGAAGTTACGCCATTCTAGTTTTCCAATTTTTCTGTAAATCCAGATTGTACGTACATATATTGTACACAGTTTACAGTTGAATTTAAGCAATTCTGGATATTCCAATTTTCTGATAATCCAAAATATCCGTACATATAATGTGCACAATTTCTTGTTGAATTTACGCAATTCTGGATAATCAATTTTTCTGCAAATCCTGACATTTCGTACATATAGTGTACACAATTTCCATTGAATTTATGCAATTCTTGATATTCAAACATTTTGCAAATTAAGAAATTCCATACATACAATGCACACAATTTCATGTTACATGCACGCAATTCTATATAATCAATTCTTATGCAAATCCAAACATTGCGTACATATAATGTACACAATTTCCCGTTGAATTTATGCAATTCTGGATATTCAATTTTTCTGCAAATCCAAACATTTTGTACACATAAAGTACACTATTTTCCGTTGAATTTACGCAAATCTGGATATTTTATTAATCTATAAATCCCAACATTTCGTACATATAAATTACAAAATTTCTGATTACATTTACACAATTCTGGATAATCAATTCTTCTACAACTCCAGATATTGCGTACATATAATGTACAAAATTTTCCATTCAATTTATGCATTTCTCGATATTAAATTTATCTGCAAATCAAAACATTGCATACTTATAATGTACACAATTCCCGTTGAATTTACACCATTCTGGAGAATCGATTTTTATGCAAATCCAGACTGTCTGTACATATAATGTACACAATTTCCCGTTGAATTTAAGCCATTCTGGGTATTCGATTTTTCTGCAAATCCAAACAGTCCATACATATAATGTACACAATTTGCCGTTGAATTTATGCAATTCTAGATATTCCAATTTTCTAGTAATCCAGAATATCTTTACATATAATGTCCACAATTTATTGTTGAATTTACGCAATTCTTGATATTCAATCTTTTTGAAAATTAAGACATACCGTACATACAATGTACACAATTTCCCATTACATTCATGCAATTCTGGATAATCAATTCTTCTGCTAATCCATACATTGCGTACATATAATGTACCCAATTTCTCGTTAAATTTACGCAATTCTAGATATTCAATTTTTCTTCAAATCTAGACAATTCTATGCATAATGTACTAAATTTCCTGTTGAATTTACGTAATTCTGGATTTTAAATTTTTCTGCAAATTCAGACATTCTGTACACATGATGTAAACAATTTCCCATTGAATTTTTGCAATTCTGGATATTCAATTTTTCTCCCAATCCAAACAATTTGTACATATACTGTACACAATTTACTATTAAATTTACGCAATTCTGGATATTCAATTTTTCAACAAATCCAGACATTCCGTACATATAATTTACACAATTTCCGTTGAATTTTTGTAATTCTTTATATTCAATTTTTCTATAAATTATGACACTTCGTACATATAACGTACACAATTTCCCATGACATATACACAATTCCTTATAATCAATTCTTCTGCAACTCCAGATATTGCGTTCATATAACATACACAATTTTCCGCTGAATGTACGCAATTCTGGATATTCAATTTTCTGCAAATCCAGACATTGCGTACTTATAATGTACACAATTCCCGTTGAATTTAAACCATTCTGGATAATCGATTTCTCTGCAAATCAAGACTGTCCATACGTATAATGTACACAATTTCCCGTTGAATTTACGCCATTCTAGATATTCGATTTTTTTGCAAATCCAGACAGTCTGTACATATAATGGACACAGTTTGCCATTGAATTTACAAAATTCTGGATATTCCAATTTTCTGAAAATCCAGAATATCAGTACAAATAATGTGCACAATTTCTTGTTGAATTTAGGCAATTCTTGATATTCAATCTTTTTGCAAATTAAGACGTTCCATACATACCATGTACACAATTTCCCGTTACATCCACGCAATTCCGGATAATCAATTCTTCTGCTAATCTAGACATTGCGTACATATAATGTACCCAATTTCCTATTAAATTTATGCAATTCTGGATATTCAATTTTTTTGCAAATCTAGACAATCCGTACGCATAAAGTACACTATTTTCCATTGAATTTATTTAAATATGAAATTCTATTAATCTACAATTCTAGACATTCCGTACATATAATGTACACAATTTCTCGTTAAATTTACGCAATTATGGATATTCAATTTTTTGGCCAATCTGGACAATTCGTACATATAATGTAAACAATTTCCGTTGAATTTAAGCAATTCTTGATATTCAATTTTTCTACAAATTAAGATATTCCGTACACATAATCTACACAATTTCCTGTTACATTTACGTAATTCTAGATAATCAGTTCCTCTAAAACTCCTGATATTGAGTACAAGTAATGTACACAATTTTCCATTGAATTTACACAATTCTGGATATTCAATTTTCTGCAAATCCAGACATTGCGTACATATAATGTACACCACCGATTAATTTACACAATTCAAGATATTCGATTTTTCTGCAAATCCAGACCGTACGTTTCTATAATGTACACAGTTTGCCATTGAATTTTAGTAATTCTGGATATTTCAATTTTCTAATAATCCAGAATATCCATACATATAATGTGCACAATTTCTAGTTGAATTTACGCAATTTTGGATAATCAATTTTTCTGCAAATCCTAACACTTCGTACATATAGTGTACACAATTTCCGTAGAAGTTAAGCAATTCTTGATATTAAATTTTTCTACAAATATAAAAAATCCGTACATATAATGTGCACAATTTTCTGTGTACAATAGTGTGCCTAATTTCTCGTTGAATTTACACAATTCTGGATATTCAATTTTTCTACAAGTTTAGATAATTCGTACCCATAAAGTACACTATTTTCCGTGTACATATAACGTACACTATTTCCCATTGAATTTACGCAATTCTGGATATTCAATTTTTCTGCAGATCCAGACAATCTGTACATATAAGGTACACAATTTCCAGTTGAATTTACGCAATTCTGGATTGTAAATTTTTCTGCAAATACAGACAATCCGTACATATAATGTACACATGCGCAACTCTGGATAGTGAACTTTTCTACAAATCTAGACATTGCGTACATATAATGTACACAATTTCCCGTTGAATTTATGCCATTCTAGATATTCAATTTTTCTTCAAATCCAGACAGTCCATACATATAATGTACAAAATTTCATGTTGAATTTACGCCATTCTAGATAACTAATTTTCCTGCAAATCCAAACCATCCATACATATAATGTACACTATTTCCCGATGAATTTACGCAATTCTGGATATTCAATTTTTTTGTAAATCCAGACAATCCCGTACATCTAATGTACACAATTTCCCGATGAATTTTTGCCATTTTGGATATTCGATTTTTCTGCAAATGCAGATTGTCCGTACATATAATGTACACAGATTACCGTTGAATTTAAGCAATTCTGGATATTCAAATTTTTTGAAAATCCCGAATATCCACATATATAATGTGCACAATTTCTTGTTGAATTTACGCAATTCTGGATATTCAATTTTTCTTCTAATCCAGACATTTCATACATATAATGTACACAATTTCTGTTTAATTTAAGCAATTCTTGATATTCAATCATTTTGCAAACTAAGAAATTCCACACATACAATGTACACAATTTCCCATTAAATTCACGCAATTTTGGATAATCAATTCTTCTGCAAATCCAGACATTGCATACATATAATGAACATAATTTCCCTTTGAATTTATGCAATTCTGGATATTCAATTTTTCTCCCAATCCAGATAATCTATACATATAAAGTACACAATTTACTATTAAATTTACGCAATTTTGGTTATTCTATTAATCTGCAAATCCAAACATTCCGTACATATAATGTACACAATTTCCCGTTTATTTTACGCAATTCTGGATTTTCAATTTTTCCGCTAATCCAGACATTCCGTACACATAATGTAAACAATTTCCTGTTGAATTTATGCAATTCTGGATATTCAATTTTTCTCCCAATCTAGACAATCTATACAATTAATGTACACAATTTACTATTAAATTTACGCAATTACTGATATTCAATTTTTCTGCAAATCCAGACATTCTGTACATATAATGTACACAATTTCCGTTGAATTTAAGCAATTCTTGATATTCAGTTTTTCTATAAATTGTGACATTACGTACATATAATGTACACAATTTCGCAATACATATATGCATTTCTAGATAATCAATTCATCTACAACTCCAGATATTGCGTACATATAACGTACACAATTTTCTGTTGAATTTACGCAATTTGGGATATTCAATTTTTCTGCAAATCTAGATATTCTGTACATATAATTTACACAATTTTTGTTGAATTTTTGCAATTCTTCATATTCAATTTTTCTGTAAATTATGACATTTCGTACATATAACATACGCAATTTCCCATTACATATACACAATTCTGGATAATCAATTCTTCTGCAACTCCAGATATTGCGTACATATAACATACACTATTTTTCCATTGAATGTACACAATTCTAGATATTCAATTTTTCTACAAATCCAAACATTGTGTACATATAATGTACACAATTCTCGTTGAATTTACACCATTCTGGATAATCGATTTTTCAACAAATCAAGACTGTCCGTACATATAATGTACACAATTTCCCGTTGAATTTACGTCATTCTGGATATTCGTTTTTTTGCAAATCCAGACTATCTGTACATAAAATGTACACAGTTTGCCATTGAATTTATGCAATTTTAGATATTCCAATTTTCTAAAAATCCAAAATATCCATACATATAAAGTGCACAATTTCTTGTTGAATTTACGCAATTCTTGATATTCAATCTTTTTGCAAATTAGGACATTCCATTCATATCATGTACACAATTTCTCGTTACATCCACACAATTCCGGATATTCAATTTTTCTGTAAATCTAGATATTCCGTACATATAATTTACACAATTTTCGTTGAATTTTTGCAATTCTTTATATTCAATTTTTCTGTAAATTGTGACATTCTGTACATATAACGTACACAATTTCCCATTACATATATGCAATTCTAGATAATCAATTCATCTACAACTCCAGATATTGCGTACATATAACGTACACAATTTTCCGTTGAATTTGCGCAATTTTGGATATTCAATTTTTCTGCAAATCTAGATATTCCGTACATATAATTTACACAATTTCCATTGAATTTTTGCAATTCTTTATATTCAATTTTTCTATAAATTATGACATTTCGTACATATAACATACCCAATTTCCCATTACATATACGCAATTCTGGATAATCAATTCTTCTGACACTCTAGATATTGTGTACATATAACATACACAATTTTCCGTTGAATGTACACAATTTTGGATATTCAATTTTTCTGCAAATCCAGACATTGCGTACTTATAATGTACACAATTCCCGTTGAATTTACACCATTCTAGATAATCGATTTTTTTACAAATCAAGACTATCCGTACATATAATGTACACAATTTCCCGTTGAATTTACGCCATTCTGGATATTCGATTTTTTTGCAAATCCTGACTATCTGTACATATAATGTACACAGTTTGCCATTGAATTTACGCGATTTTAGATATTCCAATTTTCTAAAAATCCAGAATATCCGTACATATAATGTGCACAATTTCTTGTTGAATTTATGCAATTCTTGATATTCAATCTTTTTGCAAATTAAGACATTCCATACATACCATGTACAAAATATCCCATTACATCCACACAATTCCGGATAATCAATTCTTCTACTAATCCGAACATTGCGTACATATAATGTACCCAATTTCCCATTCAATTTACGCAATTCTAGATATTCAATTTTTTTGCAAATCAAGACAATCCGTACGCATAAAGTACACTAATTTCCATTGAATTTATTCAAATATGAAATTCTATTAATCTGCAATTCCTGACATTTGACACATATAATGTACACAATTTCCCGTTGAATTTACGCAATTTTGGATATTCAATTTTTTGGCCAATCCAGACAATCCATATATATAATGTACACAATTTCCGTTGAATTTAAGCAATTCTTGATATTCAATTTTTCTGCTGATTAAGATATTCCGTACATATAATCTACACAATTTCCTGTTACATTTACGTAATTCTGGATAATCAGTTCCTCTAAAACTCCTGATATTTCATATGAGTAATGTACACAATTTTCCATTGAATTTACGCAATTCTAGATATTCAATTTTTCTGCAAATCTAGACATTACGTACATATAATGTACACCGATGAATTTATGCCATTCTAGATATTCGATTTTTCTGCAAATCCAAACTGTAAGCACTTATAATGTACACAATTTGCCATTAAATTTAAGCAATTTTGGATATTCCAATTTTCTGATAATCTAGATTATCCTTACATATAATGTGCACAATTTCTTGTTACATTTACACAATTTTGGATAATCAATTTTTCTGCAAATCTTGACATTTCGTACATATAGTGTACACAATTTCCATTGAATTTACACCATTTTGGATATTCGCATTTTCTACAAATCCAAACAATCCGTACATATAATGTACACAATTTCCCGATGAATTTACGCCATTCTAGATATTCAATTTTTCTGTAAATCAAGACTATACGTACTTATAATGTACACAGTTTGCCGTTGATTTTAAGCAATTCTGGATATTCCAATTTTTTGATAATCCAGAATATCTGTACATATAATGTGCACAATTTCTTGTTGAATTTACACAATTTTGGATAATCACTTTTTCTACAAATCCTGACATTTCGTACATATAGTGTACACAATTTCCGTAGAATTTAAGCAATTCTTGATATTAAATTTTTCTACAAATCCAAACAATCCATACATATAATGTTTACAATTTTCCGTGTACAATAATGTACCTAATTTTCTGTTGAATTTACGCAATTCTGGATATTCAACTTTTCTACAAGTCTAGACAATTTGTACACATAAAGTACACTCTTTTCCGTGTACATATAACGTACACTATTTCCAGTTGAATTTACACAATTCTAGATATTCAATTTTTATGCAAATCCAGGCAATCTGTACATATAAGGTACACAATTTCCCGTTGCATTTACGCAATTCTGGATAATAAATTTTTCTACAAATACAGACAATTCATACAAATAATGTACACAATTTCCCGTTGACTTTGCGTAACTCTGGATAGTGAATTTTTTTGCAAATCTAGACATTGCGTACATTTAATGTACACAATTTCCCGTTGAATTTATGCCATTCTAGATATTCAATTTTTCTTCAAATCCAGATAGTCCATACATATAATGTACACAATTTCCTATTGAATTTACGCCATTCTAGATAATCGATTTTCCTGCAAATCCAAACCGTTCGTACATATAATGTACACTATTTCCTGATGAATTTAAGCAATTCTAGATATTCAATTTTTCAGCAAATCTAGACAATCCGTACATCTAATTTACACAATTTCCCGATGAATTTTCTCCATTTTGGGTATTCGATTTTTTTACAAATCCAAACTATCCATACATATAATGTACACAAATTGCCATTGAATTTAAGCAATTCTGGATATTCAAATTTTCTAAAAATCCCGAATATCCACACATATAATGTGCATAATTTCTTGTTGAATTTACGCAATTTTTGATATTCAATTTTTCTTCTAATCCAGACATTTCGTACATATAATGTACACAATTTCTGTTGAATTTAAGAAATTCTTGATATTCAATCATTTTGCAAATTAAGAAATTCCATACATACAATGTACACAATTTCCCGTTAAATTCACGCAATTCTAGATAATTAATTCCTCTGCAAATCCAGACATTGCGTATATATAATAAACACAATTTCCCATTGAATTTATGCAATTCCAGATATTCAATTTTTCTCCCAATTCAGATAATCTGTACATATAATGTACACAATTTACTATTAAATTTATGCAATTCTAAATATTCTATTAATATGCAAATCCAAACACTCCGTACATATAATGTACACAATTTCCTGTTTATTTTACGCAATTCTAGATTTTCAATTTTCCTGCTAATCCAAACATTCCGTACACATAATGTAAACGATTTCCCATTGAATTTATGCAATTCTGGATATTCAATTTTTCTCCCAATCCAGACAATTTGTACACTTAATGTACACAATTTACTATTAAATTTACACAATTACTGATATTCAATTTTTCTGCAAATCCAGACATTTCGTACATATAATGTACAGAATTTCCGTTAAATTTAAGCAATTCTTGATATTCAATTTTTCTGTAAATTATGATATTTCGTACATATAATGTACACAATTTCCATTACATATATGCAATTCTGGATAATCAATTCTTCTGCAACTCTAGATATTGTGTACATATAACGTACACAATTTTCCATTGAATTTACACAATTTTGGATATTCAATCTTTCTGCAAATCCAAACATCGCTTACTTATAATGTACACAATTCCTGTTGAATTTACGCCACTCTGGATATTCGATTTTTCTGCAAATCCAGACTATCCATACATATAATGTACACAATTTGCCGTTGAATTTATGCAATTCAAGATATTCCAATTTTTGATAATCCAGAATATCCGTACATAAAATGTGCACAATTTCTTGTTGAATTTACGCAATTCTGGATTTTTTTTTCTTCTAATCCAGACATTTCGTATATATAATGTGCACGATTTCCGCTGATTTTAAGCAAGTCTTGATATTCAATCGTTTTGCAAATTAAGACATTCCATACATACAGTGTACACAATTTCCCATTACATTCACTCAATTCTGGATAATCAATTCTTCTGCAAATCCAAACACTGCATACATATAATGTACCCAGTTTCCCGTTAAATTTATGCAATTCTGGATATTCATTTTTTCTGCAAATCTAGACAATTGGTACGCGTAAAGTACACTATTTTCCGTTAAATTTATGCAAATCTGGAATTTCAATTAATCTGTAAATCCAGATATTCAATACATATAATGTACACAATTTCCTGTTGAATTTACGCAATTATGGACTTTCAATTTTTCTGCAAATCCAGACATTCCGTACACATAATGTAAACAATTTCTCGTTGAATTTATGCAATTTTGTATATTCAAATTTTCTCCCAATCCAGGCAATCTATACATATAATGTACACAATTTACTATAAAATTTACGCAATTCTGGATATTCTATTAATCTGCAAATCCAAATATTCCATACATATAATGTATACAATTTCCCGTTAAATTTATGCAATTCTGGATTTTCAATTTTTCTGTAAATCCAGACATTCTGTACACATAATGTAAACAATTTCCCGTTGAATTTATGCAATTTTGGATATTCAATTTTTCTCCCAATCCAGGCAATCTGTACATATAATGTACACAATTTACTATTAAATTTACGTAATTCTGGATATTCAATTTTTCTGCAAATCCAGACATTCTGTTTATATAATTTGCACAATTTCCCGTTGAATTTTCACCATTCTGGATATTCGATTTTTTTGTAAATCCAGACTATCCGTACATATAATGTACACAGTTTGCCATTGAATTTAAGCAATTCTGGATATTCCAATTTTCTGATAATTCAGAATATTTATACATATAATGTGCACAATTTCTTTTTGAATTTAAGCAATTCTAGATATTCAATTTTTCTTCTAATCCAGACATTTCGTACATATAATGTACACAATTTCTGTTGAATTTAAACAATTCTTGATATTCAATTTTTTTGCAAATTATGACATTCCGTACATCTAATGTACACAATTTCCCATTACATTTATGGATTCTGGACAATCAATTCTTCTGTTACTCCAAATATTGCTTACATATAATGTACACAATTTTCCGTTCAATTTACACAATTCTGGATATTCAATTTTTTTGCAAATCCAGACCTTGCGTACATATAATTTACACAATTTCCTGTTGAATTTATGCCATTCTGGTTTTAAATTTTTCTGTAAATCTAGACATTCCGTACACAATGTAAACAATTTCCTGTTGAATATACGCAATTCTACTTATTCAATTTTTCTGTCAATCCAGACAATTTGTACATATAATGTACACAATTTCCTGTTAAATTTATGCAATTCTTTATATTCAATCTTTTTGCAAATTAAGACATTTCATACATACAATGTACACAGTTTCCCGTAACATTCACACAATTCTGGATAATCAATTCTTCTACAAATCTAGACATTGCATAAATATAATGTACCCAATTTCCCGTAAAATTTATGCAATTCTGGATATTCAATTTGTCTGCAAATCTAGACAATCCATACGCATAAAGTACACTATTTTCCTTTGCATTTATAAAAATATGGAAATTCTATTAATCTGCAAATCTAGACATTCCGTACGTATAATGTACACAATTTCCCGTTGAATTTACGCAATTCTAGTTTTCAATTTTTCTGCGAATCCAGACATTCCATACACAATGTAAACAATTTCCCATTGAATATACGCAATTCTGCATATTCAACTTTTCTGCCAATCCAGACAATCTGTACATATAATACAATTTCCTATTGAATTAACGCAATTCTAGATATTCAATTTTTCCGCAAATCCAGACATTCTGTACATATAGTGTACACAATTTTTGTTGAATTTAAAAAATTCTTGATATTCAATTTTTCTACAAATTATGACATTCCGTACATATATTGTACACAATTTCCCGTTACATTTACGCAACTCTGGATAATCAATTCTTCTGCAACTCCAGATATTGCTTACATATAATGTACACAATTTTTCGTTCAATTTACGCAATTCTTGATATTCAATTTTTTTTGCAAATCCAGACATTGTGTACATATAATGTACACAATTTCCCGTTGAATTTATGCCTTTCTGGATATTCAATTTTTCTACAAATCCATACAATCCATGCATATAATGTACACAATTTCCTATTGAATTTACACCATTCTAGACAATCGATTTTTCTGCAAATCCAGACCGTCCGTACATTTAATGTACACAATTTCCCGTTGAATTTACACAATTCTAGATATTTAATTTTTCTGCAAATCCAGACATTCCGTACATCTAATATACATAATTTCTCAAAGAATTTATGCCATTCTGGATATTCAATTTTTCCGCAAATCCAAACCGTTTGTACATATAATGTACACAGTTTGCTGTTGAATTTAAGCAATTCTGGATATTCAAATTTTCTGAAAATCCAGAATATCCATACATATAATACGCACCATTTCTTGTTGAATTTACGCAGTTCTTGATATTTAATTTTTTAGCAAATCCAGACATTTTGTGCATATAATGTACACAATTTCCGTTGAATTTAAGCAATTCTTGATATTCAATCCTTCTTCAAATTAAGATATTTTGTACATATAATGTACACAGTTTCCCATTAGATTTATGCAATTCTGGATAATCAATTCCTCTGCAAATCCAGACATTGCATACATATAATGTACACAATTTCTCATTGAATATACACAATTCTGGATATTCAATTTTTCTGCAAATTTAGATAATTCGTACATATAATGTGCACAATTTCCCGTTGAATTTACGTAATTCTGGATGTTCAATTTTTTTGTAAATCCAGACTTTCTGTACACATAATGTAAACAATTTCCCATTGAATATACGCAATTCTGGATATTCAATTTTTCTGCCGATCCAGACAATCTGTATATATAGTGTACACAATTTCTGGATATTCAATTTTTCTACAAATCCAGACATTCCGTACATATAATGTACATAGTTTGCCGTTGAATTAAAGAAATTCTAGATATTCCAATTTTTTGATAATCTAGAATATCCGCACATATAATGTGCACAATTTCTTGTTGAATTTACGCAATTCTAAATATTCAATTTTTCAGCAAATCCTGACATTTCGAAAATATAATGTACACAATTTCCTTTGAATTTTGGAAATTCTTGATATTCAATCTTTCTGCAAATTAAGACATTTCGTACATATATTGTACACTATTTTTCGTAACATATATTCAATTTTGGAAAATTAATTCTTCTGCAAATCCAGACATTGCGTACATAAAATGTACACAATTTTCAGTTGAATTTACGCAATTCTTAATATTTAATTTTTCTGCAAATCCAAACAATCCGTACATATAATATGCACAATTTTCCGTGTACAATAATGTACCCAAATCCGCAAATCTAGACATTTTGTACATATAACGTACACAATTTCCCGTTGAATTTATACAATTATGGATTTTCAATTTTTCTGCAATTCCAGACATTCTGTACACATAATGTAAACAATTTCCCGTTGAATTTGCGCAATTCTAGATTTTTAATTTTTCTACCAATCCAAACAATCTGTACATATAATGTACACAATTTCTTGTTGAATTTATGCAATTCTGGATATTCAATTTTTCTGCAAATCTAGACATTCCGTATATATAATGTACACAATTTCTGTTGAATTTATTCAATTCTTGATATTCAATTTTTCTGCAAATTATTACATTCCGTACATATAATGTATACAATTTCCTATTACATTTACGCAATTCTGGATAATCAATTCTTCTACAACTCCAGATATTGCTTACATATAATGTACACAATTTTCTGTTGAATTTACGCAATTCTTAATATTCAATTTTTCTGCAAATCCAGACATTGCGTACATATAATGTACACAATTTCCCGTTGAATTTATGATATTCTGGATAGTCAATTTTTTTGCAAATCCGAACAATCCATACATATAATGTACACAATTTCCCATTGAATTTACATCATTCTAGATAATCGATTTTTCTGCAAATTCAATCCGTCTGTACATATAATGTACACAATTTCCCATTGAATTTATGCAATTCTAGATATTCAATTTTTCTGTAAATTCAGACAATCCGTACATGTAATTAACACAATTTCCCGATGAATTTACGCTCTTCTGGATATTCGATTTTTCTTCAAATTCAGACTGTCTGTACATATAATGTACTTAGTTACTATTGAATTTAAGAATTTCTATATATTCAAATTTTCTGAAAATCCAAAATATCATTTTATATAATGTGCACAATTTCTTGTTAAATTTACGCAATTCTGGATATCCAATTTTTCTGTAAATCCAGACATTCCATAAAAATATTGTACACAATTTCCGTTGAATTTATGAAATTATTGATATTCTATTTTTCTGCAAATTATGACATTCCGTGCATATAATGTACACAATTTCCCGTTGCATTTACGCCATTCTGGGTCATCAATTCTTTTGCAAATGCAGACATTGCGTACATATATTGTACACAATTTCCTATTGAATTTATGCAATTTTGGATATTCAATTTTTCTACAATTCCAAACAATCCGTACATATAATGTGCACAATATTCTGTGTACCCAATTTCCCGTTGAATTTGCACAATTCTGAATATTCAATTTTTCTGCAAATCCAGACAATTCGTACACGTAAAGTACACTATTTTCCATTGAATTTATGCCAATCATGATATTCTATAAATCTGCAAATCTAGACATTCCGTACATATAATGTACACAATTTCCCGTTGAATTTATGTAATTCTGGATTTTGAATTTTTCTGCAAATCCAGACATCCCATACACATAATGTAAACAATTTCCCGTTGAATTTATGCAATTCTGGATATTCAATTTTTCTGCCAATCCAGACAATCTGTACATATAATGTACACAATTTCCTATTAAATTTACACAATTCTGGATATTCAATTTTTCTGCTAATCCAAACATTCCGTACATATAATGTTTACAATTTCCGTTGAATTTAAGCAATTCTTGATATTCAATTTTTTTGCAAATTTTGACATTCCGTGCATATATTATATGCAATTTCCCGTTACATTTATGTAATTCTGGATAATCAATTCTTCTACAACTCCAGATATTGCGTACATGTAATGTACACAATTTTCCATTGAATTTACAAAATTTTGGATATTCAATTTTTCTATGAATCCAAACAATCCATACATATAATGTACACAATTTCCCTATGAATTTACGCCATTCTAGATATTCGATGTTTCTGCAAATCCAGACCATCAGTACATATTATGTACACAATTTCCCTTTGAATTTACGAAATTCTTGATATTCAATTTTTCTGCAAATCCAGACAATCCATACATATAATGTATACAATTTTCTGATGAATTTACGCCATTTTGGATATTCGATTTTTCTGCAAATCCAGACCGTCCGTACATATAATGCTCACAATTTGCTGTTGAATTGAAGCAATTCTGGATATTCCAATTTTTTTAAAATCCTGAATATCCGTACATATATTGTACACAATTTCTTGTTGAATTTACGCATTTCTGGATATTCAATTTTTCTGCAAATCCATACATTCCGTACATATAATGTACACAATTTTCGTTGATTTCTTACATAGCACATGATTCCTTGAGTGGAAATCGATGGGCAACCAACAATGTGGTTGCCCAAACGATGGAGGGCGTTGATAAATTTAGATCTTTGTGTGGGATCTTTGATTTGAGAAAAATTTAGATTTGCATCTCATAAAGATGCAGATCTCTTTTTGATCGAGAAAAATTCAGATATACATCTAAGGAAGATGCAGATCTGTTTTTGTATTTGGAAAAATTCAGATCTACATATAGAAAATATGCAGGTCTGTTTTTATGTTGAGAAAAATTCGGATCTACATTTAGAAGTTATGTAAATATGTTTTTATGTTGAGAAAAATCTAGATCTACATCTAAGATAGATGTAGATCTGTTTTATTTTGAGAAAAATCCAGATCTACATCTAAGATAGATGTAGATCTATTTTGTTTTGAGAAAAATCCAGATCTACATCTAAGATAGATGTAGATCTATTTTTATGTTGAGAAAAGTCCAGATCTACATCTAAGATAGATGTAGATCTGTTTTATTTTAATAAAAAAAAGTCATTTACATGCAGATTATTGACATTCAAGAAAGAGATTATAACAATCACATAAAAAAAAAAATAATAAACAATCATGCTGTAAACAAAACAATAATTAGCAATTCATGTTATTTGAAAAAGAAAAAGATATAACATGCATCATTACGTCAGAAAAAGGGTTAAGAAAAAACCTCTTGCATGAGCACTCTTTGTTCTTGAGAGGATGTTTTAGAGTTCAAAAAAATTAATGCAATTCTCTTTGAAACCTAAAAACCCTAATTTAAGCTGCAACACCCAGAGAAGGGATCATAAAATAAGGGCAATTTGAGAACCTAAAACGTATGCCTCCAGAGCGTAGAAAAAAGGTTCTAAATTATTAGGTTCGGTTTCTATTTATAGAGTTTAGAAGACTCTAAAATATAGGTACAAACGATTAGGGTTTAAATCCAGACACATCCTTTTGTGAAAATATCAAAAAAGGTGTGCCTTATCATCACCCGTAGGCCATTAGGCCAATGCCCAAATCATGAAAATTCAGCACTTTTAGAGTGTCGTTCGGCACTCCAAAAGTGCCGAATTGGCCTTTAGACTCCGAACGTTCTTTTGTGTTCGGGTGCCGTTTGGACTCCTCTTCTAGGGTTTTTTGGCCGATCCTTGTACCTAGACGTGTTTTCATCCTCCGTCTATGATTTTTTTATCTTTTTTTGGATAATTCAGGCTATTTAAGAACAATTATCCTGTAGATAAATACTTTAAAATAAATCTTGATAAAGTTCAAATTATCCACAATTTTAATATTATCCACAATTTTAATGTTATCCAATCATCCCTTTTTATTCCTATGCATGCAATCCTATTTTAACACTAAGTATCAACCAATCACAAAATTATCTAATTAAATTTAACTGTTAAACCAATCAGAATTAATTTAAATTGATCATGTGTGGTCAATTCTACCTAGACACAATGCATGTTGACCAAGCAAACTTGATCATGCGATATCTTTCGATCTGATGATCCAATTTGAAAACTGAAAACACCGTTGCAACCGTTAGAATCTCAAGATCATTTTTATGATATACAATGAATGAATTAATGCATGTAATGCAAAGACAAGTTGATGCATGTAATGCAAGATCCAATTGATGCATGTAGAACCAATTGATGCATGTTATGCAATCATGATTTTTGAGGCACATGGATGGTCATTCAAGTCATTCTCCTTGATTAAATCATAGGTGCAAAATTGTGTGTCTACAGAATGCCCCTCATTGACAGAGCTTGAAAAGCAAAGTTGATGACTCTAGACTTGATTCTTGGCAATTGGGGTGACCAAAGGAATTTTCAATCTTGTTCTTGAAAATGAAGTTTTCTAGGATGACAATCAAAGGTCTTCTTCTATTTTGATCTGTGGTTGCTAGAATGACGATCAAAGGGATCTCCTCTACTTTGATAATCTGGAATTGAAATGATGATCAAAGGGATCTCCTCTACTTCGATCTGGCTTTGGAATAATGATCAGAGGGATCTCCTCTACTTCGATCTGGAATGGGAATGTCGATCAAAGGGATCTCCTCTACTTCGATCTGGAATGGAAATGTTGATCAAAGGGATCTCTTCTACTTTAATCTTGCTTTGGAATGATGATCAAAGGGATCTCCTCTACTTTGATAATTTGGAACTGAAATGATGATCAAAGGGATCTCCTCTATTTCGATCTAGCTTTGGAATAATGATCAAAGGGATCTCCTCTACTTCGATCTGGAATGGGAATTTCGATCAAAGGGATCTCCTCTACTTCGATCTAGAATGGAAATGTTGATCAAAGGGATCTCTTCTACTTTGATCTTGCTTTGGAATGATGATCAAAGGGATCTCCTCTATTTTGATCTGGCTTTGGAATGATGATCAAAGGGATCTCCTCTACTTCGATTTGGAATGGAAATTTCAATCAAAGGGATTTCCTCTACTTTGATCTGGTTTTGGAATGATGATCAAAGGGATCTCCTCTACTTTGATAATCTAGAACTGAAATGATGATCAAAGGGATCTCCTCTACTTCGATCTGGCTTTGGAATGATGATCAAAGGGATCTCCTCTACTTTAATAATCTGGAACTGAAATGATGATCAAAGGGATCTCCTCTACCTTGATATGGCTTTGGAATTATGATCCAAGGGATCTCCTCTACTTCGATCTGGATTTTCTTTCTGTAAAAAGTGAAAATTTAGAGTTAGACTTCAACTGATAGTTGCTTCATGGTCCTACCATTTCTGAGATGTGTGATTTTCATTTGCTTACTCTTGATTTTGAACTTTATCAAGAAAAGTTTAATTGACAAAAAGATTTTTCTTTTGAGAAACATTTGATTTTTGATACTTTGGAAATTTTGAAATTTTTATTTCAAATTCAAAGACTTTGGAACTTAGAAATTTTTACTTGAAATCTGGAACTTAAAATATGAAATTTTTAAATTTAGAGCCTTGAAACTTTGATCATGAAATCTGAGACTCAGATTTTTTAAAACTTATGATTTGAGTTTAAAATTTGGGCATTGAGAATGTGAAATTGAAAACTTAGGAATGAAAATTTTAAATTGAAAATTTGGATTTTACAAGATACTTGAAATTTTTGAAAATTTTTCTCTTCTTTTTTTTTTTTTTAGGGTTGACTGAGTCAGCTCAGTTTGACTAAGTTGACTCAACTTTTGCTAAGTTTTAAGTGTGGGGGCCAAAATTTTGGCCCCCCACTTCATTGTTTCTCTCTTTTTGCTTTTTAGCTTTATCTTCCATAAACTTCTCTTCCTCCATTAACACTATTTACCTTTTTCTTCCCCTTGATTTTTCTTCTTCATCTCACCATTTCTTCTCACAAAAAGCACTTTTCTAAGCTTCTCAACTCTTCCTCATCCATCTCTATCAATATTTCTTTAGATCTTCATGTTTTGAGCATTTTCATCCCACACCCATTTTTGGTGAAACCCATTTTCTAAAACCCATTTTCTTTGCATTAAAATGGCTTCTTCCTCCAAGGGATCTCCTTTTCTAGCTTCTCATGGTAAGCAATATGATCCATCATTTGAGTGGCATGATGGTGATGGCCTTCTTCAAGACCCTAGGACCCATGCTCCATATTGTCATGTAGACACCAAGGTGAGTTTTTCTTCTTTGCTTGGGAAAATATTGTTGCATGTTTTATTGAAAGTTTCATGGTGAGATATTGTCATTTTAAAATTTTGGGGTATTGTGTGATTGATCATGTTTGGAAATGTTGGCTTTGGAGCATTCTTGAAGTGTGTTTTTTTTATGATGCAATTTGGACAATGTTGGTGGCTTTTGGAATTTTGATAATGTAGGCAAATTGTGATGGTGTTGGGTGAATTTTGGTTTGGATTTTGGGAGTATTGGCATTGTGAAAAATTTGTGTTAAGCTTATGTGAATATTTTCATGATATATGTGGAAAAGTTTATTGGTATATGTAAACTTTGTTTTGTGGACATGGCAAAATTTTGTGGGTATGTGTATGGATATATTTGTGGGTATGGGCAAATTTTGTGGGTATGAAGTTTTGAATTGTGGAAAAATTTTGTTGGGTATGTGATTTTTAGTTCATGGAAAATTTTGTGGTTATGATTTTGGCTATATGAGAATTTATTTGTGCATGGGCATGAACTTGTGGGAATTTTTGAATGGCTATTTTGGACATGTAGGATTTTTTTTTTTTTTTTTTTTTTTGCATGGCTATAGAAGAATTTGGTAGTTGGGTATGGACATGTGAAAAATTTAGGTTGTGGTAAAATTTTGGTGGGGCATTGGTTTGATTTTGTGGTGGTAGGGCATTAATTTTTTGTTGTGGGATATTGACTTTTTTAGGTTCATGGGAATTTTTGGACATGTGGGTTTTGGTTATGGAAAATTTCTTGTCATGGGAAATGTTTGATCATGTGGTTTTGGTTTTGGGAATTTTTTTGGAATGTGATTTTGGTCATGAGAAATTTTTTGGACATGTGATTTTGGTCATGGGAAATTTTTTGGACATGTGATTTCAGTCATGGGAATTAATAAGCTAAACTTTTATGTTGTAGAGTCTCAAGAGTCGAGGTAGTCTCCAAATGTTGAAAAGTGCATGGGCATCCTTGTCTCCTAGCATCAAAAACATCATTAATGAAGCAAGCTTTGATACTTTCTTTGAAGCTTTGTTAAATCATGAGACACACGAGTACAAAGATCTTCAGTTACTCCTTGCTTTGGCAGAGCGCTTTTGGGACACTACCTGTACCTTCCATTTTCCAGCCATTGGGGAGGTAATGTTGACACCTTATGACTTCTTTGTTATCACTAGTCTAAAGTTGGATGGAAAAAGAATTCTTATCCATGATTCCCTTACTTCAGCTGAGCTCAAAAAACTTCTAGAATGAAGAGTAACAATATTCCTTTGTCTTGGCTATGTGAGAATTTTCCCCAATGTGAGACTATGGCAAAGGGTGTCCGCATGTTCATGCTTCTTTTTATAGGGACTTTCCTGTGTCCGGATTTAGGCGGTACCGTGAATCTGCACTACTTGGGAGCTTGAGAAAAATTGAACATCTCTAGAACTACGACTGGGGTGGCATGGCCTATGCTACTCTGATGCATTTCATGACCCAACTCTCTAGGTGGAGTCTTTCAAGCTTGGGTGGTGCTCCATTTGTATGGCAGGTGCGGTTTGGTATTTATTTGGTTATGTGTAGATTGTGGAAAATTATTTTGGCTATGTGGTAATGATGTTGTGAATTTTTCAGGTTTGGATGTATGAGTATTTTGGGGTTGGTCTTGAAATTTGAGAGGAGGCTACTGGTATTTTTCCTAGATTTCTCCGTTGGTTGCCCAGATATCGTTTTTCTATACTCTCTAGGCGTTCTTGGGAGATTTGGCACTTGGTGATTGACAATTTGACCATTGATGATATGAATTCCTTCTTCCTTCTCTTTTTAAATTTTTGGCACTTGGTTATGATTCTTCTCTTTCTGAGTTCCTTTTTGTGATTTTTCAGATGAACTTAAATCCTTGGGCTGGATGTGAGGGGTATGCTAAGTGTGCAAGCTCTAGAACTGAATGGCCGCCAAGTATTGTTTGACTATGGGCATGGAAAGTACTGGTATCTTGGTGATCGAGTGTTGCCCCAACTTGAACATGTCTATCCTCCTACCACAATTCCAACTCCTCCTTGTTTCAATGTTCGGTTGGCTGACTTCCTTGCTGATAAAGAGATTAATTAGGCCCATGATGGCTATGTTGTTGTGGGAGTAGAAGGAAATTATGTTGAATTTGTCCGGGATCATCTGCCAGGTTGCTTAGTTGGTAGATCGGTATTTCTCTTCCCTTCAAACTTTTGTTTTGCAAATTCCTTTTCCATATTTCTACTCGGTAACAATATTTGCATGTTGGATTTTCGGCTTCCATTTTCTGAAGGAAAGGAAGAGGAAGAGGAAGAGATTCCTTCTCCTTACCATGCTGGTGGTTCTTCTAGTTCTTTCACAGAGACTTATTCCTCATTTTCTAGCATGGCAGTATGATGTGATGAATCCTAACGAAACGTATAGCTCCATACCTTTAACTAGGCCAGAGCATGTGCCAACTGTTCCTTGGCCCGATCCAGTGTGTTCTTGAATGTTCAGTTCTTTGTCCTTATTTCTTGAATGGCTTTTAACTCGGTAGAGTTGTGCTTCAGGTTGACGTGGATCTTATGGAAGAAAGCATGCGGATGATTGGAGGCTTGCAATCATTGGCTCGCACTTAATCCTCCCAATATGTGCTCAATGATGCGAACTAGGTATGCCATGTTTCTTTTTGAGCATTTCATGCTTGATGGTGGAATTAACACTTGATTCTATTGACTTTTCAGGCACATAGAATGGAAACTGCTAATGCTACCAGAAGGACTTTAGAGGAAAGGATCAAAAGCCTCAAACTTGAAAATCGTCAATACAATCCCCGCTTTTTCTTAAGTCAAGAAGGAAATACTAAAGGTGGCTCCTCTAGAGGTGGATCAAGGAGATCCTCACGCAGGCAGACTCGAAGTCCTAATGATGTATGACTTGTATTTTTATTTTCCTACAAAAGAAGAGGGAGTGTTCCTTAGACACTCATATTTAGCTCTTTGCCCCTTGGATCATGTAGACTTTGATTAAGACAAGTTTAGATTTCACCTGTTGATGTCTTGTAATGCTATCTTAAACTTATCTTGATTAACTCTACTAGAATCTGCACTTACTTAGATGAGGTGGAGCCGAATGCCCCTAGTTTAGAAATGAATGCATGATTTTTTTTGAAATCTTGAAATCTTGGTTTTTTTATGAAAAGATGATGATGGTGGTCCCCCCCCCCTTTTTTTAAAAAATGAATGAGGCATGGCCGACTGCATCTAGTTTGCAGATTGATGCATGACTTTTTGAAAACCTTGATATTTGAGGAAAAGATGATGACTTTTCTTTTTTAAAATGGATGAGGTATGGCCGAATGCCCTAGTTCAGAAATCAACGTGAATTTTGAAAATTCTTATTGTGTAGGGACCTCAATAAAGAAAAAATTGAGTAAAACAATATCAAAATCACAAAACTGGGCAAAACAAGGATTGCTGGGATGATGGGCCAATGGGCTCTATAGGAGTGCCGATTGGCACCTCTAAACTGAAGATTGATGGTGATTGTTAAGTAGATGAAAGATCCATTTCCACCTCCTGCAAAGGATTCTTCTCATGAACTTGTTAGTACTCAATTATTATAAAAATGTTTTAGGCCAATGCCCCTAGTTTAGACATGCTTGCATAGAAAATTGATGATATGTTTAATGCAAAACAAATGCTCCTAGCCTAAATTCTCACTAAAAAAAAAAAAAAAATGTTTTGATTATGAGCCTTTGAAAAACATGTTTTTTTAGTGATTGTGACCGGGCCTTTGAAAAGGCTACCTACGTACCTCTTTCATAGAGGATTAGTTCCAGATGTAGTTCGAAAGAAAAAGTTTTGAAAAATGAAGTTTTGAAATTTTTTTTTTTTTTTTTTTTGAAATGAGTTTCTTTTTCTTTTTTAAAAGAAAGCAATTTAATTAGAATGAAATTTTTTTGAAATTTTATCTTTTTCAAATGAACAAAAGGTGATCCTCAACCTCTTTGACCAATCATAATGTTCAATTGTTAACTCAATCTCATTGGCTAGAAAAGATTTGAAATCATTAAAAACATGTAATTAAATTTGCTTCTTCATTCTGAAAAAAGTTTTAGATTAAGTCTTCAAAGACAATCAAAGAAATGAAAGGCTTGGGGATCACACATATTGGGAGTAAGCAAGAAAGGGAAAAATCCTAAGTTTGAAGATTTGAAAATTTTTGAGAATTTGGAAATTTGTTCTGTTGAGAGTTATTTTCTGTTGGGAGCAAACAAAGTGAGTGTTTGGGGCTAAGAAAAAATTTTGGTCACTTGAGAATTTGTGAAATTTGTCTTTTAAAGATATCAGCCAGTGGGGCTTCGATAATCTTGAGCAATTTGCCTTCTTAATCCAAGAGAAAATATTATCAGAGCTAAATTTGTGCTTTATTCAAATGTTGTAATGTAGGCCGGGTTCAGGTTATTGAAAAGAAGGTTATAAAAGGCTAAAAAACTCTTATCATGTTTCCCCAAGTATGCAATACTTTAAATTCAAGCATTGGAAGAGTTTTCCACATCTTCTATCATTGACTCTTGTGTTAAAATTCTTGTCATGTTCATCATCTTCTCATCAGTCTTCATTGATTCCTTTCAATTGGTCTTGATCTTTATAGTTTGACAACCTCCTCTTTTTGGTCTTCTTAGCATCCTATCTTGTGGTCAGATCACTCACTCTCATTTCTATTTTTGAAAGAATTTTTTAATTTTTTTTTTTGTTTTGTTTTTGCCTTAATTTTTGTCTAGACCACCCTTTTGAGTTTTCAACCTAGTTGGCCTTTTTTTTTTTTTTTTGGCTCTAATTTTTGCCTAGACGGCCCTTTCGAGTTTTCAGCCTAGCGAGCTCTTTTTAAAAATAAAAAAAAAATTTTATTGGCTTTCACTCAATTGCATTTTTTTTTAATTTGACAGACTTCCATCTTTGTTGGATGAATTTGCATTTCTCCTTGATGCCCTCTTATCCTTTCTAATGCACTTTCATTTTTCTTGACTGAACACACTTTTTTTTTATGAAATGTGTTTTACTTTTTTCTTTTCCTCATCTTCCTCAATTTAATTTAATTTTGCTTTTGATGAATCTTCATTTTTTCTCATCCTTCACAACTTGAATGATCTTTCATGGAATCTCATGTCTCTCGTATCTTTTGATGAATTAGTATTCTCTCACAGCTTGAAGAAAATTCATGCATTCACTTCTCTCTCTCTCTCTCTCTCTCTCTCTCTTTTGGTTGAAGTCTTTTCTAGCTTGATAGCCTTCTCTTTTTTCTCACAGTTTGATGCTTTCTCAAAATCTTCTCTCTCCTTGATGGATTTCCTTTCTACCTAGCTTTGATGAACTCTCTTTTTTGAACTTGATCGCTCTCATTGTCTTCCTTGAGGACCTTACCAAGTGGTGTTGAATCCATAAGGTCAACACTTCCTCATCTTGAGATTTAAGCATGCATAAGATTTTCCCACCCAAGGTTTAAGTTTTTAGTGGGTTCATTGAAAAATAGGCTAACTGTTTAAAGGCTCAAGTTGTCTAGCAATGGATAATTATCATAATAGGTGTCAGGGAATAATGTGGGTTATCAAAGGTGACCTCCTATCCCTAGTGATGCTTTCTTGTAAGCACAACCACCTAAACTCTTTTAATAAATTATTCTTGGAATAAGAGTTCAAATGCTCCAATGATATGACAGAATCTTGAGAGATTGGGATTGAGTGTATATGGTTTGAGAAATCTGGGTGAATGGATGAATTTCTTTGATTGCTTTTTAGGACCTTTTCTTATCATATTTTGAATGTGTAGCAAAAGTCCTTACATGAATTGAATGAAGTCAAATCCCTCTTTGGAACAAATTGATTGGTAGAGCAATTAATCATCATGATTTGGGAGAAGCTTTGTCAAATGGATCTTCTTGTATTCTCTTGAAAAGAAGGCTTTTAAAAAAATTTGGAGTCTTTGAAGGAACAAGAAAAGGGTTTTTAGAAAAAGATTACTAAGAAGGCCCAATGCCCCTAGTGCATTTTTTTTTTTTTTTTTTGAAAATGGTTTGATTTGACTTGAGGGCCCAATACCCCTGGTTGAAAAATCTTTTTTTAGTTTTTTTTTTATTTTTTATTTTTTAGTTTTTGATTTTTTTTATATGAATAACATGATAAATCAAATGCATCAAACACAACATGGACTTTATTGAGCAAATAGCCAACTAGAAAGAAAATCTTAAACAATAAAATCAAAAAGCCTATCTAAAAAATAACTTGTAAAATAAAATTCAAACAAAGTCAGGATTACTGGCTGATGAAGGTGGAGTGATGACTTGTTGATAATCAGATCTTGAATGGCATGCCTTAAGGTATAACATCCATCAGTTGTATGGCCTTTCCCTTGATGATATCTACAATGAGCAGTAAGATTGTATCTTCTAGGCACAGGATGTGGTATTGGCATGGGACCCAATGGCTTCAGTAATCCCTTAGCTTGTAGTTTCTCCAAGGCTTCACTCAAAGTTATGTGTAGTTCTGAAAAATTTCTTTGACGCCCACTATTGCCAATTGATGGTTTGACTACACTGTTACTAATGTGATAAGGCACTACCTTCTTAGGGATTGAGTCCATTGACATGTTCTTGTTGATTGGAAAGGATAGTTGGAAAGACAACTTGTTGAAATCCCTAACTCTTTTCTTCAAAAATTGGAAGTGTGGAATCTCTTCGGGTTCTGGTGAATTATCCTTGCACAAGGTAGAGAGCATAGATTAATTAGC
This sequence comes from Quercus robur, assembly GCF_932294415.1. Classification (NCBI taxonomy): domain Eukaryota; kingdom Viridiplantae; phylum Streptophyta; class Magnoliopsida; order Fagales; family Fagaceae; genus Quercus; species Quercus robur. Next base: position 35,651,643 of record NC_065537.1, on the reverse strand, counting down.
TAAGCTGACTTGTAATGCAGAGTTGGCTATCTAGGATATTTGGGCTAGCTCTTCATTTGTCCTTTCTTGACCTTCTAGGATGGAGTTGAGAACATCTTCAATTCTTTCTTGACTCATTAGGGTTGAACCTTCCTTGGGCTTGATGGACTTGAACTTATGATCCAAAAGGTTGAAATCTCAGTAGACTTTGGCTTTGGGTTGTCTATCTCCAAATGTGGGGGTTTGAAGTGTCTCCCCTTTGTAATGTGGACAATTTTTGTCGGGTCATTAGGATTGATATCTTGGTGTTTGAAGTGTCTCCCCCCTATTTGTGGATGTTGGGTTATTTGACTGGGGTTTGAAGTGTCTCCCCTCATTTGTAGGTATTGGGTTGCTTAATTGGGGTTTGAAGTGTCTCCCCCCATTTATGGGTATTGGGTTGTTTGATTGGGGTTTGAAGTATCTCCCTCTTCTGCCATGGTGTTTAGGGCTTCAGGCTTCTTGTGGCTTGAACTGTCTTGTAGGTCAAAGATGGGATTGTGATGTCACAGCAGCGGAGTGTCCTCTATGCTTACGGGCTTCAGTACCGTGATGGGAGTGATGGGCTTGGAACTGGAGCTACTAGCTTAAGTGTCGGCCTTAGGTTCTCTTTGCAACCTTCCTTCCGATCTTGGCCAAATTCTCCCCTCTTTCTCTTTCTCTCCCTTTCTCTCTCTCTAAAACAAGCTCTCTTAGGTCAATTAAAGCTAGGTCACCATCTGCATCAAACAACCAAGCAAAATAAACACACACAATGTGCAATGCAATTTTAACTGAGACTGACCTAAAGGTAGGTTCTAAGTCATTACGTTGTAGGGTGGGTTTGTTGTTTCATTATTTCCCACAGCTAGGACGTTACACCTTCCAACTTGTAATGTAATGAATATTAAGTTGGTCCGAACGGCATGGTTTGTCCATTACAGTCAACAGGAAATGATCTAGTGACATTGGGCTATGAGTTGGTGAATTTGCCACTGAGTACCTGAATCTAATGAAGACTAGTGATCCATGGTTACTACCACCACAAAATTGTTGAAAATGGGTACATACATTTGTTGTTTGGATGGCACACACTATGACAGTTAGGGAAAGATTTTAACAGACAATACAAACAACAAATTATCATATACCAAAATATCATACAACATCCCATCAATCATAAATAAACAAACAAACAACTATATCATGCAAAACAAAGGTATATATTTGGTCACTTAAGTCTAATACAAAACTTAGCCCTCGACATCCCCAACGAAGTCGCCACTGTGAGAGACCTCGACCCCTCAAAAAAGAGATTCAGGTACCTTTTAGGGCACCTCTCTTTTTGGGTAAGTGGTATGGAGTCGCCACTTATTTTTTATACAAAAAATAAGAAAAACTAAATATATACAAATACATGACTGAATTGTTCTCTTTATTGATTGAATAAATATTACATATTTGGAAAATTGAAAAGTTACATAGCTTTGGGTCCTAGTTACAATCTACCAAATATTTACATGGCTTTTGTCCTAGTTACATTCTACCCAAAACAAATAAATACAAGGCTAGACCTACTTAGTTAAAGACCTAAATCCAGAGGCTTGGTTACTGAATGGGAAGGTGTTGGCACCCATTCCACCTAGACAGAGTCTGGTCTTCTAGGCTCTTGTGACCAATGTACCTTTTTATGCATGTCATGAATGATATGTTGAACATGTGAATAAAAAATCAAATCACACAAATTTATTTATGAATGAAGTCTCTTCTTTTGAAAAGAATCAGATCTGTTTTGTTTGGTAAAAAAAATTGATTTTGATTTGTCAAAATACCAAATCTGTTTTGTAATATGTAGAAAAAAGTGGTTTTTGGAGATAAAAATTAGATATGTGTTGTGATGATAAAAAAAATGATTTTTAGTGACAGAAAAATCAGATCTATTTTTATTGTTAAAAAAGAATGAAAAAGGTCTTTTTAAGAAGAAAGTTTCACTCACAATATGAATTTATGCAATCATGAATTAAAACAAACACAAACATAGTAGTACATGATCTCCTTCTTTATTTCAACAATTTGCATGTATTAAAAAATCAGATTTATTAAGAAAGATACAAATTAGATTTGATTTGAGAAAAATTTAGATCTGCATCTCATAAAAATGTAGATCTCTTTTTGCTTGAGAAAAATTCAAATCTACATCTAAGAAAGATGCAGATCTATTTTTGTATTGAGAAAAATTCAGATCTACATCTAAAAAAGATGCAAATCTGTTTTTATGTTGAGAAAAATCCAGATCTACATTTAGAAAAGATGCAGATCTGTTTTTATGTTGAGAAAAATCCAGATCTACATCAAAGATAGATGTAGATCTATTTTTATGTTGAGAAAAGTCCAGATCTACATCTAAGATAGATGTAGATCTATTTTATTTTAATAAAAAAAAAAGGTCATTCATATGCAGATTATTGACATTCAAGAAAGAGATTATAACAATCACATAAAAAAAAAAAAAAACAATCACGCTATAAACAAAACAATAATTAACAATTCATGTTATAGACATTTGAAAAAGAAAAAGATATAACATGCATCATCACATCAGAAAAAGGGTTAAGAAACAACCTCTTGTGTGAGCACTCTTTGTTCTTGAGAGGATGTTTTAGGGTTCAAAAAAATTTATGCAATTCTCTTTGAAACCTAAAAACCCAAATTTAAGTAGCAACATCCAGAGAAAGGATCATAAAATATGGGCAATTTGAGAACCTAAAATGTATGCCTCCCAAAGTGTAGAAATAAGGTGCTGAATTATAAGGTTAAGTCTCTATTTATAGAGACCATAAGACTCTAAAAAATAGGTACGGACAATTAGGGTTTGAATTCGGACGCATCCTTTTGTGAAAATATCGAAAAGGGTGTGCCTTATTATTACTTGAAGGCCGTTGGGCCAAAGCCCAAATCATGAAAATTCAGCACTTTTGGAGTGCCAAACAGCACTCCAAAAGTGCCGAATTGGCCTTTGGACTCCGAACATTTTTTCACGTTTCGGTGCCGTTTGGACTCCTCTTTTAGGGTTTTTTGATCAGTTCTTATACCTAGACGCGTTTTCATTCTCCGTCTATGATTTTTCATCTCTTTTTTGGGTAATTCAAGCTATTTAAGAACAATTATCTTATAGATAAATACCTTAAAATAAATATTGATAAAGTTCAGATTATCCACAATTTTAATGTTATTCAATCATCCCTTTTATTCCTATGCATGCAATCCTATTTTATCACTAATTATCAACTAATCACATAATTATCTAATTAATTTTAACTGTTTAACCAATCAGAATTAATTTAAATTGATCATGTGTAGTTGATTCTACCTAGACACAATGCATGTTAACCATGCAAACTTGATCATGCAATATCTTTCGATCCGATGGTTCGATTTGAAAACCGAAAACATCGTTGCGACCATTCGAATCTCAAGATCATTTTTATGATATGCAATGAATGAATTAATGCATGTAATGCAAAAACAAGTTTATGCATGTAATGCAAGAGCCAATTGATGCATGTTATACAATCATGATTTTTGAGGTACATGGATGGTCATTCAAGTCATTCTCCTTGATTAAATCATGGGTGCAATTGTCCGAACAATCATCTCCCGTCATCCTTCCGGCTTGCTATCTCTTTATCTTGAATCCCTTGTGATGGTAGGACTCTTTCTTCTGGTCTTGGCCTTGGCTGCTGATTAAATGGAAGAGACATATGCCCTAGTTCATCTTCCTTTTCAAGAAGCTGCTGCAATTGTACACCGTAGGGTTTTTGTAACCAAGGAATTTTGTGATCTTCATCGTGTTGATGAACTGAAGAACTTTGCAACCAACATCCTTCTCAAGTTGGTGGTTAGTCATGTACTTGGATCCGTGCATCGATTGGTTAGTCACGTACTGGGAGCCGTGCATTGAAAAGAGAGATTGTCACTATAGAACAAGTTCAATTGGGTATTGGGGTAAGGGTTCAACTGTAAGTTAGTATAAGATACTGGGATTCCTTTACTTGTATCCGCTTGTTGTGATAATAATGAATTCTCGAGAGTGGTAACCTTAAAATCACCCGGTGGAGTTTTACCTTGGAGGTTTTCCCAATTCGTAAACAAATCACCATGTCAACTTTATTTTCCCCTGCATATTAACTTGGTGATTTGTTAATGCTACCATGCATATTGCATGTTAATCGGATTAATTAATTAACTTGACTAATTAGTTGATTAATTTATCACAATGGGTTAATACATTCTTGGCTTATCAAGTGGTATCAGAACAGGCACACTCTGATTAAGGTTAATCTTTACTGTGTGATCCATTAACCCCTGTTGTCATGGATAGAGGACAATCGTTGATTATACCTCCTTTATTTTATGGCACTAACTATGCATACTAGAAAGCACACATGAGAACTTTCTTGTAGTCATTAGATGAAAAAGTGTGCAAGCTGTGGAGATAGGCTGGACCAATCCAAAGGAAGCGTCAACCGATTGGGATGATGCTAAGATCAAGGCAACTAACTTCAACAGCAGCGCATTGAATGCTTTTTTCAATGCAGTCACGAATGAAGAGTTTAAGAAGATATCCTCTATTGAAACTGCAAAGAAAGTATGGACCATCCTCTAGACAACCTATAAAGGAACTAAGGCTGTCAAGGATTCGAAACTTCAGAGGCTTACTACAAGCTTTGAAGAAATTGATAGGTCAAAAACGAATTGACCCCTTGTGATTAATTAATTGATTAATTAGCCAAGTTTATTAATTAATCAAATTAACATGCAAACGCGTGGTAGTACAAACAAATCATCAATAAACTAATTATGTAGCGGAAAATAAATAATATGGTGATTTGTTTACGAATGGGGAAAACCTAATGGCAAAAACCCCACCGAGTGATTTTTAGGTCACCACTTCCGAAATTCCACTATTATCACAACAAGTGGTTACAAGTAAAGGAATCTCAGTACCTTATACCAACCTACAGTTGAACCCTTACCCCAATACCCAATTGGACTTGTTCTGTAGTGACAATTTCCTTTTTCGATGCACGGTTCCCAAGTACGTGATTAACCAATGCGCAAATCCCAATACGCGGCTTACTCCTTTGCACGAATCTCAATACGTGACTAACTCCACAGCAACCCTTTGATTGTTATAATTGATTTACAGCAGCTTCACATAAAAACACCAATAAGATCTTCAATGTTGGTGTAAGAGAATTTGCTTAGTTACAGAACCCAAAGGCGTACAAGAAATACAGCAAGAACTCTTTTTTTTTAGAAGAAGGCTAGGGTTTCAAAAAGAAAACCTTATGAAACTCTCTGGGGTTAGGTTTTTCTTTTTCCACCTCCTTTAAATAGGAGCTTATAGGCATCTTCTATTCTAAATAGGTTTACACAAACCTTGGGCTTTCCTTGTCCAATAAGGATTATACAAACGCATAAACAAATAGCATTTTAGAGTAAAAACGTTGCTGGCTATAATCAAAATCCCGTAAGCTCGATCGATCGAGACATCTGTCGAGTTTTAATGAATCTCGACAGATCGAGCTTCTGTTGAGGAGGTATTGAGACCTGCAGATTGCACTTTTCTTGAGCAATTCTTGAGTAATCTTCATGTCTTCAATTTAACCACTTGTAACGATCATCTTAAACCTACTTAGATTTACCCAAATACAAGTAAAGTGTGTTTTGTCAAAAGATATGCCAAATACATAAAAATATGTCCCTAACAGAAATAAAGATGGAGGAGGATGAGTCATTCGATGAGTTCTATGCCAAGCTCAAGGACATAGTGAACTTAGCCTTTAATCTTGGGGAAACCATTCCCGAACCCAAGATTATTAGAAAGGTGCTCAGATCTCTTCTGAAGAGATTCCATGCCAAGATCACTGCCATTGAAGAATCAAAGGACATTGATCAAATTCCTTTGATAGAGCTAGTTGGCAATCTGCAGACTTATGAGTTAGGCTTGACAAGAATTGGGAAATCGAGTAAGGGAAAGAGCCTAACACTGAAGGCTAAGAGCAGTGACACAGATGAGTCTTCAAACAATGAAGATTCTAAAATTAAATCCTACATTACAAGGCAATTCAAAAAGTTCATGAAGAATGCCAAAACAAGAGGATTTGATAAAGACTACAAGCAGTCCAGTTTGTCTCAGTTCAAGAACTGAGATAAAGGGAAAAAGGATGTTAGGGAAGGCGGTCAGTACACTGTTCCCTCTGGACCTAAGTGTTTTAGATGTCAATGCTTTGGACACATGATACAAGAGTGCCCAACGTATCTCAAGACCATCGAGAAAAGCCCTTGCTACTACCTTAAGTGACATCGAACCTGAGGATGATTCAGACAATGAGGATGATGGAATCCTAAATGCCTTTACTGCCACTGTAAATCCTACTAAAGAGATTGATGAAGAAGTGGATGATGAAGAGGGCTTAGTGGATTGTAAGTTCGAGAAAATGAACGATCAAGATGATATCTATATAGCCTATGAAAAACTGTACAAGGTTTTTGAGAAGCATGAGAAACTATATAGGCTGGCCACCAAGAAGCTGAGTGATGTGGAACTTGATCAAGAAGAGCTTTCCACAAAATTTGATGAAGCTAATTAGACTATTGGAGCACTGGGATTTGAGAAAAATTTGTTGGTTGAAAAGACTTAGAAGCTTGAGGTAGAGTTGTTCCAAGTCAGAGCTCAGTTGGAAAGGACTTCAAGTGCAAAACTTGATGAGATGCTTAACCTTTAGAAATCTACTTCTGATCGAATTGGTTTAGGGTATAATTTCTCTTCTCCTAGTATTGCTTCTTCTAGTACTACTGTTTTTATTTCACTTGCTAATAATATTGAATCTGAGAATAATAATGTGAAAACTGTTTTAGCTAGTGAGAACATAGACAAAGGTAAATCTATCTTAGGAGCACCCCCTAAGCCTGATAAAAAAAGAAACTAAAAGCCCTAGGGCTAAAAAGGGCAATACTCAAAAGTTTAAACAGAAGAAGCAACATCTCTGTCATCACTGTGGAGCAGCTGGACATACTCGACCAAATTGTTATAAGTGGTTAGCCACTCAATAGAGCAACGGTATGATCGTATCGGGAAACCAGAATCAGTTTCCATCCTCTTTTGCTCCTCTTGGAGATCTACTCAAAGCCTTCATGTTCATTTCGAACTTAAACGATTTCAATTCTTCCCCCTTACCGCCGAATCAAGGGTTTGCCAAACGGAAAGGTTCTTCCAAGGTGTGGAAGGAAAAAAGATCTAAGTGATTTCGTCACTTTTATTTCTCTCTTTTTTTGAGTATGCATTACTTGTGTGTTTTGCTTTCTTATTTTGAGTCAGATTAGTTTTATGCTTTACTTTGTTTAATATGTTTTTGTTTGTTTATTTTCAGTTTTGCTTAATTTTTTTTCATAAAAATTTAAAAAAATTGAAAAATTAGAAAAATACAAAAACAATGTGTGTTTTGTGTACATTGGTACTTGTGTACCTTGGATGGCCATTGAAATGAAGTTTTCTAAACTTTGTGTCATTTGTAGTTTAGATAAGCATCTCTATGCACAACTAAGCAAGTGAGCTTTATGGCTCATGTTTGTGATGAGTAAGATTAAGTAATCTCTTGTGCTTAACACTCATATCACTTTTTTTAACGGAAAGGACTAGAAAATTCTAAGAGAAAGGCATAAATAACCATCTTACCATTGTTGCCCACTAATCATGAAATGACATCTGTATGCTTTAGCATAGCAAAAGTGCAATGTCAAAAGCTTAACATCATTGGGCACTTCTTTTCTCTCTCTAATATGCCCATGCATGGTTTCCTTAAAAGAAAAATATGCAAAAAAAAAAAAAAAAAAAAAAAAAGCAAAAAGAATCAAAATGCTCTATATATTATTGCAAGCGTGTCCTCGAGGAGATGTGTGAGTTATAAGATGTACCTCGAAAGTGATAGTTCCCATCAAGCAGTTATGATTGTGTGTGAGTTAAAGTAATTTTTTCATATCTCAAATCGTCATAACATGTAGACACTCATGCAATCTTGTGATGTTCTTCACACACAGCATGCAATATTCTTTTCCACTCTTAATACATGTACATGTACAATGTGATTTGGCCATCACAAGAAATACATGTGTTAATGTATGCTTACTAAATTGTCTTAACTTGTTTTTGAAATATAAAATTGGTCAGACTTGTTGTGTATGTGTGTGTGTGTTTTGGATCTAAATGCTTGAAATTTTTTTGTTGAGAGATGTTTTTAAGATATTAAAATGTTGTTTAGATCTTTTTTTGAGTAGTGTGCTTGATTGCATTCATGTTTGTGTTTTTCTCTTCTTTGAAAAACTATTTTTGAGCAATTTCGACAGCTTCTCAATACCTCTTGACAACTAGGCTATCGATCGAGCCTCTTGATCTTCCTTCTCAATAGTTGTTATCGCAATTTTGATCCATCGAAGTTTTTGAGAATTTGTCTCAACAGCTTCTCGATCCATCAAGGAAGTTTCTATATGCTCAATAGATGCTCGATAACTTCTCGATTCATCAAGGTCACTTTGCTGTGGACACCTCTCGATAGTTCCATCTGGCGAGATTTAAAGCTCGACACCTCTCAATACATCGAGCTTCATGTTTTTCTATATATAGTGTCAGCGTGATTTTTTTCCATTTCTCACCGATCTCTCTCGATACTTTCTGACTCCTCACCTCCCTAAACTTACTTCTCTTACTCCAAACCTCTTCCCCATTTTTTTGGCCTAGATTGCTCTTCCTTCCTTGGTAAGATCTTATTTTTCCTCCTTTTCATGCATTTCATTCATATAGATCTAGGTTTTTAGTTTTTTTGAAAAATTTGTGGTTTCTCAAAATTGATGAGGTTTTTGCAAAATTTTTGGTTTAGGTTTTGTTTAAATGATCTTAAATGTTCATGCATTGCATCACATTTGAATTTTTAACAATGATTTGTGCATTTTAGATGTGTGCTTACTATGTTAAAATGATGTGTGCTGATAGTATTGAATTGGGCTGAGCTTATGATGTTTTTACTTTTTGCATGTCACATGTTCATGCATTTTTCATGCATACGTACCATTTTTTTAATCTTTTTGATATTAAATGTGTTGGTACTTTTCTGTTTGTCCCTCTCTCTCTCTTTCTCTCTTTCTTTCGATTAGTTGCTATATGGCACCTAAATGTAAGTTCACTCCGTCCTGGAACCCTCTTCATTCTAGGGCTTCTTCTTCTTCTCCCTCTATTGATTCTACACCATCTCATGTCAAGTTCCATGATGATAAAGCCCATAAGGACTATTTAGAGAATTTTTCCCAACGCAGCATTCATTTGGAATGCCAAGTTGTTCTATCGGACTTTTCAGATACTGACCTTCCTACTGTCATCTACAGTAGGAGTTAGGAGTCACTGTGTGGCATCCCGGTCACTTGTCCCTCCGTAATCATACAAGACTTTTACTCCAATATGCATGAATTTGATTATTCTATACCTTATTTTATCACTCGCATTCGAGGAACACGCATCGTAGTTGCAAAGTTGTGATTTACAACTATTTTGTGTCGGCTTTAATTATATGCCAAATTTGATTGTAATTATGTTCAATCTTATGTACCTTGTATTTTATGTGGGATTTCTTTGTAAGGGTTGTGTGTGAAAGAGAGTGTGAAGACTTAAGGCAAAATGCAGAACAAAGAAGTTTTCGTGGGTAGCTTGCGAGAAGCCTTCCCGAGAAGTGAAGCATGTGCTTAACACATGACTGGAATGCGAAGAATCATGGCAAATGGTGACAGCTAGTTTTCACAAATGTTTCGCGGGTAAGACCTTCCCGCGAGATACCCGCGAAACATTATGTTTTGCCAATTTGTCATATCTGATACACCAAGTCCCTACACACACTATATATACCCACATTACCTACATATTGAGAGGAGTGCTTTCTGAGAGAAAACCCTAACCACAACATTTGAAAGTTAAAAATTGTTATACCCACAATCCTCTACACAATCTATTGTGGTTTTTCTCAACTCCTACCTTTCCATTTCCAAATTCTTAAGAGGTTGATAGCCTAAACACTTACCACACCCATTTTGAGTGTAAAGTGAGGTTTTGGTACTGCTGAGAAGTATTGGAAGAAGTTATATGTTTGGTGGATGCAATCAAGCTGAATTACGTGACACAAAGAGCTAGAGAAGACAAGGTTTGGCGAAGTCAGTTGGTAGCAAGAGCTTGGAGAGCTCAAGTACATAGGGTAGACTAGGCTTGGAGGGTCTTTTATTATTTGTGTAATCCAACTTATTCTCTAGTGGATTGATTTACCACTTGGAGGACGGCGGAGAGATTTTTCGCCGAGATCTTTGGTTTCCTCTTCGATAACACATCGACGTGTTATCTTTTGTTTGCATTTTTCTTCCCCACTCTTTTAGCTTTCTTTTTATTGCTGTGAATTGATGAATATGGCTTAGAGTAGTTTATTGTTTATTTGCTCGCATTTACTCTATTCCGCACTTAGTTTAAGTTGGAGTAAAATTAACTAAGCTATATTTTTTAATTTGGGGGGTCTAAACAGCTCTTGTGTTTTCACACAATTTCAAGCTTTCAATAGTCACTTCAGATCTTATATCCAATAATCGTCTTAGGATTGTGTCCAAAGACGAACTCTCATCTCACTTCTGTGAGACACCTTCATCTTGGGGTGACTGTCAAAACACCCCTTGCTTGGGCTTTACAAAAGGTCCGATGTTCCTTAACATGATGATAACATTCGTTCTTCATCCTTTATCGCACTATAACTCTATTATTGAGCCTCATGCTCGATTTATATTATCCCTTCTTGAGGGACTTACCATTGACTTTCCCTCTCACTTCATACTCTCCCTTTGGCTATCACGCGAATTCTCCACCATTTTTCTGTCTCCTATTCAGGTCTACACACTTTTCTGCTATATGTGCCATAGACGCTACTACCGTTAGACGGAGTGAGGCCCAGCTTCGATCAAAATGGTCATAGATTGAGACGGCAACTCCTCTAGCTTCTTTTGCTCCATCTACATCCGCTTCTTCTTCATCGGTGAGTGGTGTGACCCTCGAGGCGGTCATGGCGCAGCTTCAGTGCATGGATGCTCGCCTTGACACACTCAATGATGAGTTGTGTCAAGTGAATACCCATGTTGGTCATATTGCACGATGACAAGCTCGCCTTTGTGGCTTCGTGGCGTCTCTCTCTCCTTCTTTAGAGGAATCTGAGGATGAAGGCGATAATGGTGACTCCGATGACGTTGATGATGATGAGGATGAGGATGCTAGCTCTTCTAGTGACGACGAGATGTCTGCTTGAGTTACTTGCCCTTTGTCATTCGTGACAAAAAGGGGGAGTAGTTTTGGGTATGAGAGTAGTCATGTTCTTAGGGAGAGAGTTAGTATAGGAGATATTTTTGTTAGGGGGAGTGTTTTTTTTCTTTCTATGAGGGATGTAGTGAGGACCTTTTGTATCTTTTCTTTTCTTTCCTTTTCAGATACATTGTTCTTACATTGTGATAGCAAACCTTGTACTCATTTTTTATGTTTATATATATTGAGTTTGTTATTACAGTTTCACCTATCTCTTCATGTGTTGTTTCTTTTCTCTCTTTATGCACATGCTTCGTATTTATCATATGCAGTCTTTTATTTCTGGTTCACATTAAGATGCCGTGATGAGTTTTGTTTTAAGTGTTTCAGAAATACAGGTTGTCAAAGTCTTTCTTGCCATGAACTCTCTTCTTGTAAAGTTTTTCAAGGGTTTATGTTAGGATAGATTTTATTGTATTCAAAAAGTGAGTATGAGTTGAGTGATTTATGACTTCTCTCATATGTTCATTTGTTTACTGTGGTTTTATCACGAATTACCAAAAGGGGAGATTATTAGGACATATGTGAATCATGTTAGAAACATATGTTATCTAGAATTAGCTAATCCTTTGACAAAACGCACTTTACTTGTAATTAGATAGATCTAGGATGTGTTTAATTCTTCAAGGAATAAGAGTTCAAGTCCAAGTGTTAAAGTTATGCAAGTCTATCTAAGAAACAAGTAAAGAAGTATTGGATTTTAAAACTCGATAGCTAGCTAGATAGATAGCATCTATCTTGGTTTAAAAGGCAACTTTTGCCTAATGCTGGACAACTGCTCGATAGATAACCTATCTATCGAGATTTACAAAAATCAATTTTTCAGATCTAATTTCACATCAATCCATGTATACATGTTTAGGCTTTCTTTTCTCATAACCCTAAACATATATAAGGATTATTTTAAGGGTCATCACAGCTGATGCAAGTGAGTATAGCTTGATGCAAAGGTTTTTCAAAAGCATATTATGACCGGATAGTTCATCTTCCTCTTCAAGAAGCTGCTGCGTTTATACATCGTAGGATTTTGTAACCAAGGAGTTTCATGATCTTCATCATGTTGATGAATTGAAGAACTTTACAGCTAACATCCTTCTCAAGTTGGTGGTTAGTTATGTACTTGGCGTCGTGTATCGATTGATTAATCATGTACTGGGAGTTGTGCATTGAAAGGAGAGATTTTCACTATAGAACAAGTCCAATTGGATATTGGGGTAAGGGTTCAACTATAGGTTGGTATAAGATACTGAGATTCTTTTACTTGTAACTGCTTATTGTGATAATAGTGGATTCTCGAGAGTAGTGATCTTAAAATCACCCGGTGGGGTTTTGCCTTGGAGGTTTTCTCCATTCGTAAACAAATCACTGTGTCAACTTTATTTTTCGCTGCATAGTGCTACCATGCGTATTGCATTTTAATCGGATTAATTAATTAACTTGATTACTTAGTTGGATAATTTATCACAGGGTCAATACATGCTTGGTCTATCATACTAGTTTCTATTTTCATATTCTATATTCCATTTTAACCTATTTTGAATATAACTATTTTGTTGTTTTCTTCTTTATCATCTATTTTATCATTGTTTATGCTTCTTTAGGAACTTATTTTACTACATAGCCACTACTTGCTCTTTAATAGCATTGGTCAGCCTCAAAACTCGGTTGCAAAACATAGTTTTGCATTGGTTAGCCTGTTTTTTGTTAGCCGATGGATAGGCGTTGTTTGGGTGGTCCTGCAATGGAGTTTCCCGAGGAAGTGGTCCTGATAGCAAGGATACCAGTGGTTAGTAGTAGTTCAACCAATAATTATTAATTGCTTGGAAATAGAATAAATACGTTTATCAGTTCATCATCTGTTTGCTTGCTCACACTTAGGCTATGCACACACTAACAAGAAACATGGACTATGATGATATAGATTATGATGAAGGTTATAGCATAAGAGATATAGACAATAATTGATTAAATAGTAATATGGATTATGATGAAACAAATTTTGATTCTGACAATGATATAGATGATTATAACTATAATAATAACACAAATAATTGGAGTACATTCATAAGAAATAAAATCAACTGACAGACTAATAAAAAATCATGATTAATAAAAAATTAGAACCTTTAGAAACTATTAAAAGATTCACTATATATACTAAAGTAGAAAGAAAAAATGATAGTTTTTTGGACCTCCTTGAAAGAATGAAAGCTTTAAATTCACCTTTAGAAAAAGAAAGAGAATTTGAACCTCATCATAGATCACCTTTAGCAAAAACCATGACAGATAATTGGCATAATAAAAGAAATAGTGTAATCAAAAACTGGCATATAAATAGTAGAAAAGATGATAGAGAACTAAAAGCAACCGACAGACCTATAGCTATAACATATAAAGACAACAAAAAAGACTTGGGAAAAGATGACTTGAAGAAAGAAGGTTTAAAAACAATTCTGACACAAAAGAAACAAAATAGCTCTATAGAAATAATGTAATATAAAGATGACACAAAAAGAACAACACGTATAGAAGATAAAGGAATAGTAAAAGAAATGATAGAAAGAATGGAAAGACAAAGCAAAAAAGAAACTAGTTCAATACGCGCGATATGTAAGAAGATAGACATAGGAAAAGATACAGAAAGGACATGATAGAGAAAGAGAAAGAAAGTAATAGTTTGGTAAACTTAGTCAACAAAGAAGCAAGAATAATTCCAAGAAAAGTAATAGTTTCAAAGAAGAAATTGATGAAAGACTAAAATCAATTGAAAGGTCTATGACATGTACCCAAGACACTAGTTTGACAGAATTAACTAAAAAGATAGAAATTTTAAATTCACCTTTAGATATCAACAAAAAAAGAGACATAACAGTTTTAAATACAACTGAGTCATCAGACAATTAGGACAATGACAAACATATTAGAAATACTATTTGTCATAAATGTAAACAATATGGACATACTAAAAAACAATGTAATAGACATAATAAAATTGTTAAACAAATTAGTAAATTGGAGTTTGAGAAAAATGTAATAAATGAATTAATGGAAATGTTTAACATTAAGCAGAAAGAGATGGACCAAGTAAAGAAAAAGGAAGAACTAAAATCAACCAACACACTCAAAGTCAATAAAAGAAAAAGGAAACAAAAAGACATAATAATGAAATTGATAGATAATCTACCTACTCACCTAATAGATAAAAAAGACTATTTACTAAAATTGAAAGATTCTATAAACATACCTATTGCTTGTATTAAGTGTAGAAAATATGGACACCATGTTTCGGAATGTGGAAAGAAAGAAAAAGCTAAGAAAGAAAAGACAAGAAAGTAACAAGATGGAGTAGCTATAAAACCAGTAACTCTACGAGACTTAATGGCAGAAGTAAAAATGGTAAAACAAGAAATTAAAGAAATTAAAGAGGACAATTTCATAGATATAAATGAACAAAATATTGCAGAAATAATAAATTTGAAAGAACTTTCTAAACCTATGATAGACCCCCCCCCCCCTTCATTAGAAAAAGATAATGACAACAATAGATAGAATTTCTTGAGTTTAATTGACAGAGTAATTTTTCAAAAATGGCATACAGAAATCACTTTAGTAATTAATAAAGAGTTTTCTTTGACAGAAGTTGCTTTAATAGACTCAGGTGTTGATATGAACTGTATACAAGAAGGATTAATACCTTTAGAGTATTATGAAAAATCATCCAAAAGATTAACTCAAGCTAACAAAGAAAAGCTGATAATTAATTACAAAATACCTAATGTCCACATATGTAATGACGAGATATGCTTTGAAACCGTTTTTGTTTTAATTAAAGACTTTTCTACAAAAATTATTCTAGGAAATCCCTTTATGGCTTTACTTTACCACTTTCTAATGATAGACGAAGGAATTAAAACCAATGTGTTAGGAAAAGACATACTTTTTAAATTCATTCTACCACCTATCCCGAAAGAAATCTATTCACTCAATAACATTTCCATAATAAGGGATATTGATAAAGAAAGAATTGACAGGAAAAATAGACATTTGGAATCTTTAAAATCAGAAATAACATACAAAAAAAATTGCTGATCAATTAACAGACCCCATACTGAATCATAAAATAAAATTATTCAGACAACAGATTGAGGCAAAAATGTGTTCTAATCTCCCTACTACTTTTTGGCACAAGCACCAACACATAGTACAACTACCTTATGAAAAAGATTTTAATGAAAGACAAATACCTACTAAAGCTAGACCAATACAAATGAATAATGAATTATTAGATCACTGTAAGAAAGAGATAGAAGATCTTTTAAATAAAGGGTTGATTAGAAAAAGCAGGTCTCCTTAGTTATAAACGTTTAAATACAGCTTTACAATGGATAAGATATCTCATCCCCAACAAGAAAGACTTACTTGACAGACTTCATGAAGCAACCATATTTTCCAAGTTTGATATGAAAAATGGAATTTGGCAGATACAAATAGATGAGAAAGACAGATACAAAACTATTTTTACAGTTCCTTTTGGTCATTATGAATGGAATGTCATGCCTTTTGGTTTAAAAAATGCACCCAATGAATTTCAAAATATAATGAATGACATATTTACACCTTTCATAGATTTTTCAATTGTTTATATAGATGATGTCTTAATTTTTTCCAAATCCATCGATGACCATTGGAAACATTTAGATATATTTGTCAAAGTAATCAAACAAAATGGATTAGTTGTCTCAGCCACTAAAATAAATTTGTTTCAAGAAAAAATCCGATTTTTAGGTCATAATATTTATAAGGGAACCTTAGGCCCCATTGACAGAGTCATTCAATTTGCAGATAAATTCCCAAATGAAATAAAAGATAAAAATCAGTTACAAAGATTTCTTGGCAGCCTAAACTATGTTTTAGATTAAGAAAAATATGCAAACCCTTGTATAAAAGGTTAGAAAAGAATCCTCCTCCATGGATAGACAGACATACTATGATAATCAGACAAATTAAAAAATATGTTAAGCAACTTCCCTGTATTGTTATTCCTTCCCCTAATACTTTTAAAATTTTTGAGACAGATGCTTCTGACATAGGCTATGGTGGAATTCTAAAACAGTTAGCAAAAAATGATGCCAAAGAACAGATTGTTAGATTCCATTCTGGCTCCTTGTCAACTACCCAGCAGAATTACAGTACTATTAAGAAAGAAATTTTATCTATTATATTATGTATTTCAAAATTTCAAAATGATCTCTTTAATCAAAAGTTTTTAATCCGAGTTGATTATAAAAATGCTAAAAAAGTTTTACAGAAAGATGTTCAAAATCTTGTTTCCAAACAGAGTTTTGCTAGATGGCAGGCTATTTTAAGTGTTTTTGACTTTGATATTGAATATATTAAAGGAGCAACTAATTAAATTATTCCCGATTTCTTAACCCGTGAATTTCTACAGGGAAGATGAATTCCCCTGTAGATAAGAGCAAATATCCAAAACCCAGAAGCAAACAGTCTTATGCTGCTCGTCCGATTCCCCCCAGCAAATTTCTCCCTTGTCCCTCTTTCACCTCACCTACTTTCTCTTCGAACAGACCCCATGAAAGATCCCCATTAACATGTAGCCCAAACCCCTTTGAACCACTCTCCCCAAGCCCCACTCCAACAACCAAACAGGCATATGCTTCGCCTTCAAACCCCTCAACTTCTCCCTTAAAAAAAACCATTTAATATAGTTGCATCCTCTTTTCCACCTTTATCCTCTCCCTTTAACCAACCAAACTATAGATCCTCTACCTCTCAGGAAGCCCAAGCCCCAAAAGAAGACCACAGTATTGAACTCCCAAAAGATTCCTGGAACTTTATTCTATGGATTGAACCAGAATCCCAGCATATAACAAATACCCT
This sequence comes from Quercus robur, assembly GCF_932294415.1. Taxonomy (NCBI): domain Eukaryota; kingdom Viridiplantae; phylum Streptophyta; class Magnoliopsida; order Fagales; family Fagaceae; genus Quercus; species Quercus robur. Next base: position 35,634,311 of record NC_065537.1, on the reverse strand, counting down.
CTCCCTCATTAGATAGCTCATACCCCAAGATGGAAACACCCTAAGATAGAAACTATAAAGACCTAGAAATTTTATGAGTTTATTTTAGTTGATACAGACTCAATCCTTGTAACACATATGCCATACTCCCAAGATCCAAAAAGAGTTGGCTACTCTAAGGTAGTCATAAAACAGATCCTCACCCCATCCCAATGGAATGCAGCACCCTGGATTACTAGGAACTTTTCTCAACCCTTTGACCCTTAGTTTTATAATTATTACGATTTCCCACATCTTTTGCAGTTTTATTACCGGTTTCTAGATCTCCCATGGATTATTAGATGGGAATACAAGATAGAAAGACATCCCCAGTATCCTTTTCCCATACTCACCAAAAAGTTTAAATTAAAATGGTGGAATAAATTTAATTTTGATCATATTTGTCAAGAATTATTGAAAAAACCTTCTCCCTCCTAGATAGAAAGTTCTAATTTCCTTCTAGTCCAGTGCCAGCTTGCTTCTGTCTCAGATAGAAGACAGCTTAAGAAGTAACTGCTTGAAGCTGCATCACAAATTTCAGACGATGAAGATGACACAATAATGGAATCTTCCTCCCCAAATTACAGGATTCACCCAGAAGCATTTCAAGATTCTCAAGATCCTTATGACATATGACAGATACTATTCACAAACATGCATGAATAGCTTTCAGACAGATCAGACACATAATAGTTTTCAGATAGATCCATACAGTCCAGATAGAGACAGACAGATTAAAAGTCACTTTACGACAAACTACTATTCACCAGCACGAGACAGACAGATTAAAAGACACTTTATGACAGACTACTATTCACCAGCATGCGACAAATTTTCAGACAGACTACTGTTTATGAATAGTAAAAGTTATTTCTACATGGTTCCACAAGTTTCCACCAACAGGCTAACTTGAGTTCACTTTACTTAACTTAGGTTATTTTTGAAAACTTATAATGGTTTCTTTCATCTATAAAAGGACAGACTCCGAAGACAGAAGACAGGTTCCAATTCTTAAGCTCAAAATTAAGGTTCAAACTCCAGAAAGAAGATAGCTGTCTCCCTCTCCCTTAGAAAGACTCTTGTAATCCTTCCTCTCTTGTAATCTTGTAACCCTTCCCTTCAAATAGATATAATCTTGTAACCTTTCAGTTTCAAAGACAAATTTTACTTTGTAATCTTGTAACTCTTCAAACAATTTTATTTTCAAAGCTTGTATCAAAGACAGACGTTTTCAGTTTTAATCAAAGACAGAAGTTTTTATTCAAGTAAGATTTTACTAGTTTCTGTTTTCATATTCTATATTATGTTTTAACTTATTTTGAATATTTCTATTTAGCTATTTTCTTCTTTATCATCTATTTTATCATTGTTTATGCTTTCATATTACTATTGTGCTCTCTCCTGGGTAGTTTATGGTGACCTTATATTCTGAAGGGATGTTGCCTCTATTGAGATGCCTTCATGGCCTATCTGAAATCTTCATTGAAGATTTCTATTCTGGTGAAATTCGGTCTGAGATTTTAGCCTTAGGATGGCTATCTTGCTTGCTAGGCAATTGACCGTTAATTTTAAAATTAACAAATTAATATAGTGCAAGTACGCTTTAGCTGAAGGCCTTCATGCAATTGACAATCAAATTTGGGCAGTGTAGCTTCAAATGCTGTTAAGTGAGTTTATTCAAAGGGTTCTTTCAAAAGGCTATCTATTTCTGAGAGAGACTCAAATATTTTAGAAAAGATCTGAGAAGGACTTAAATTAAGCAGTATCTTAGCATAAAATATTTCTGAAAACAAACTTTAAATAAACTTTTTGAAAAGAGATATATAATTCTCTTTGAAAATAATATGTATATACTTAAGTGCTACTGGGTAGAGATTATAGTATCAACTCCCTTTGGATTTGTAGTAATCTCATCATTGTTTGTTATTGGCTCATAAGTACTCATGTCCTTAAATATGGAGATTTCTTTCAGCAAATGAATCATTAAATCTTAAATGTCTGTCATCTCTTAAACAATGTTTAAAGCTTCTCTTGTTAATGGTTTTATAGCTACCTGAACTAAACCAACATGTAAAAAGGCATATTTTTCTCTATGTTAGTTAATTGAGTCTGCTGAAAATAACTGAATTGTTTCATATTCATTAAATAAAGAGTAAGTTTTTTCAATAGTTCACAAAAAGTTCCTAGCTCCTTTTTAGCATATCTTTTTTCTTTCTCTATCTGATTTTTTAGTATTAGGTCATTACACAGCCATAGACTTGTTTTATTGATTAAGGATATTATGTCACCATATGTTAAGCTAGGATAGTCTATATTTCCGTCATTATTAGCTACATTAAGTCTAACTTTTTGAGCAAAGAAATAAGGTAAACCAGCAATAAATTTTTCTTTCCAGTAGGATTGTTGACAGTCATTTCTACTTAAAACTTTTGAAATAAAAACGTCTTTATACCATCTAAAGTCTGAAAGTTGTGGACATCTTAAATTAATTAAAACATCTAAAGCTCTTTCTTTATATTGATTAGGATCTCCAACAAAATGTTTAGTTATGGTAAAGATTAAAGTATTAACTGCATCTTGTGAAGCTATCTATCTGTCATTATAACACTTCCATCTTTTTCTCTTTTAACAGCTGTCAATATCTTAAGTCTGTCATCATTATTTAAATAGTGATCCCACCAACCTTTCAATTGCCTAGTAACTACTGAGGAGAAAGCATAGCAGTAATATGAAAGCATAAACAATGATAAAATAGATGATAAAGAAGAAAATAGCAAAATAGATATGTTCAAAATAAGTTAAAATGGAATATAGAATATGAAAACAGAAACTAGTAAAATCTTACTTGAATAAAAACTTCTATCTTTGATTAAAACTAAAAATGTCTGTCTTTGATACAAGCTTTGAAAATAAAACTGATTGAAGAGTTACAAGATTACGAAGTAAAATCTGTCTTTGAAACTGAAAGGTTACAAGATTATATCTGTCTGAAGGGAAGGGTTACAAGATTACAAGAGAGGAAGGATTACAAGAGTCTTTCTAAGGGAGAGGGAGAGAGCTATCTTCTTTCTAGAGTTTGGACCTTAATTTTGAGCTTGAGAATTGGAACTTGAAATTTGAACCTTAAACTTGAGAACTAGAACCTGTCTTCTGTCTTTGGAGTCTGTCCTATTATAGATAAAATAAACCATAGTATGTCTTCAAAAGTAACCTGAGTAGGCAAAGTTAACTCATGTTAATCTGTCGGTGGAAGCTTGTAGAATTCTCATTTGGAAAAGAGTAGTAAAAGTTTTACTACTCATAAACAGTAGTCTATCTGTTGGGGTGCGCATGCTAGTGAACAGTTATGAAAATCTGTCTATATCTGTCTGGACTGTCTGAATCTATCTGGAAGCAATTCACGCGTGCTGGTGAATAGTGGAGAGCATTCTGTCTTGCTTAGCCTGTCTGTTTGTCAATCTGTATCTGCATAATTATCATAATTTAACTGATCAGAGTCAGAGTTGGCTTCATGCTCATGGAGTGCTCCATAATTTTCACATAGAGTGCACTATAGGAAGAAAGGTAGGAGCATGATTCTTTGTCTTTATTTTGTGGTCTTTAGTGATCTTTCTTTTCCCAATAAGCCTTCTTGTTGAAGGTCTTGGTCCATATACAAATATCCTGTTGGTGTAGCCGTATAAATGGAAGTCATGATCTAACTCTTTCTGTACATCATAAATCTTGTTGCTCATAAAATTAGACCATTCTTGTGCCAAATCATGTGGATCATCAAGTGATAGATAAGTCTCCCTAGTGTACCAGTAGAAATCGGGGCTACAACTGAAATCACTTATGAGAACCAAAATGTGTGCTGGCCAGGCTTCCATATAATAACTAGTGTCCTAAGCTAGGAGAGTACTCCAGATAGTAAGCTTCATATAATTAAGTCCTCCAATCTGTGCAGCTGCTTCTTGGATGACTCTAGGAAATAAACTAATTTGAGTGGCAGAAGTGAGGATTAACTTGCTGATAAACCTTGCTTTTAGCATTTCAAATAACCATGAAGGATCACAAATTACTGGATTCTCTGTCTCAGTATTGATAAGCAATCCTGGGTAGGGATGTTGTCCATCGTAAACTCTTTTTGTTTCTCCAAAACTTTTATACCATGTGGCTTTATGAGATAGCCATACATCGTCTGTCATGTTTGTCCTGATAAATGTTGTAAAGACTAAAATTTTAAAGAGATACATCCATCTATCATAAGAACTAGTTTAGGCTCTATGAGTTAGTTTATTCTGTTGGATTTCAGGGGGTAAGGTTCTAATGGCAAGTCTTGTTTTTTGCTAAATCTTAGGGTGGAGCTTTGAAAAGCTTGTTTCCATAAGATATCTTTTTAGAGATTGTGATCCTATCTTTGTGGAGCTTGAATCTCCATCCTCCTTGCCAGGGAGTTGACAGCCAAGTGCTTCAATAAATGCACTGGTGCTAATAAGATGTAATTCCAAAGCCTTAAGGGTCTTTTGGAATAAGGGTTTCTGTTTGAGGGTGAAGGTTGCCTGTAAATTATCAAGAAGTAATTTAATATGAAAAGGAAGGTCTATAAATTCTTCATCCTGAAAAGTGAGATCAGTGCGGAGCACTTCTTGCAATTTTTCACTTTTTCCACCACATGAATACATTGCCTCTGCTAGTAACGTATCTTGAAGGGATATTGTCTCTATCGAGATGCCTTCATGCTTATCCGAAGTCTTCACTGAAGCCTATACTTGAATCTTTTGATCACTGGCAATTTCCCATTTTTGAATGTAGATTGGATCATCTGTCAGCGCTATTGATCCAGATTTCAAAATTATGTATTCTATTTCCATTCATTAAAGAATCTGTTAAGTTATGAAATGTTCTTTAAAAAATAAAATTATACTATCCATTGGATTTAACAAACTTAAGCTTCAATAAAATGTGAATTGAAATAATGTATTTCTCCTCTTAATACAGAAAAAAAGGATGATATGGAATTTTTTCCCATTTCTATGTAGAATTTATTAGGTTTCTTTTGGTGCTGGATTTACTTAATTTTTTATTAACATTGTTTTTGATAAGAGAGCATCCACATTGTTGGAGCCATAAATTTAGCAATATGACTCTACAAAATGCTACTTTATCTATTTTACTTTTTCACTTTACAATACACTAAACATCAATGGATCTATATTTTTAGCTATTTGATTAAAATAATATAAATATTCATTAAAAAGCAGTGTGAACATAGCCAAAAGAGATTTTCTTATTAAAAAGTAGGGTGAACACAACAATTTAATAATATATTTTTTTTATACATATGAGCTACAGTGCACAGCCAAAAGTAGCAGTGCACTGTAGCTGTGGAATAAAAAAATATGGCTTTAGCTCCATCAATATAGCCACATTTTGTGGGTTCCAATTAACTCAACTAATAAAGTCTCTGATGGTTGTATAAGAGATCTGGGGTTCAATCCCCGCCTACACCAAAAACTGATTGGTGTCTTGGTCTGATGATAAAGAGTTATTATCAAAAGCGGACGCCATAAATTGAAACTTTCCCTCAAAAAAAATATGGCCACATTTTGATATTTGGTGGTACTAAAAATAATAATTTAATTTTTTAGCACAAGGTCCAATACTAGCGCTAACATTGAAAGTGAAGCAAAATAAGTAAAGAAAAAAAAAAAAAAAAAAGTATTTTGTTTTCCAATGAAATGACAGATATGAAAGCCATAGGATATTTTGCGGAATAGTGTACCGGCGCAACTCTAATTTTTGTAGCAAAATAAAAACCTCAATAAAGACAAAATCAGCATAATTCAAAATTCAATTTCAATAAAAAGTTTTAATCAGTCACAATGGGTTGTACTTGTACTGTAGTAATCGAAAAAAGAAAGAAACAAATTCTAAAAAAAAAGAAAAAAAGAAAGAAACAAGATAACATTAATTCAAAATTTTGTAGTTGTGTGCTTGTGGATTAGGATCACGTAAGCCTCGTGATGACTCAAATAAAAGTCCAACGCTTCAGAACAAACAGCACCGTCTAAGCCGAAGCCCAAGTTCATGCCCAAGCTGCAGCTCAACTCCAAGCTCTCGGAATCTAAAGTACACTTTTTTTCCTTTTTTTAATTTTATATTGTCTTTATTTTGGCTTTTCATTTGGGTCCTTTATGTTTGATTCCCCTTTTATAAGGGTTCCATTTGTCCAATTTCGTTAGTAATATGACTAATGTTGAGTGTACCTCTTTATAAATAGAGGTGTTTGGTAATGTTGTTTTAGTAATGTTATTTGTATTTTTTGAAAATACGTGTGGGTGAAAAAGTGTATGAAAATACATGTAATGTTATTTAAATATTGAAAACTGTTGTTTGAAATATTCTACCAAACAGCCCCTTAGCTTTTGTAAAACATTTGAAGTTTAAATCTTCAATTACAAATTAAGAAAGAGAGAGGGGGGGGGGGGATTCACCATAAAACCGGGTTGAGTAATTTTTTTTTTTTTTAATTCATTATATGACAATTTGTAAAAACATTCGTGTGTATTTTTAGTAGCATAACTTATTTAAAGAGTCATATGTCTTGTTTAACTAGTGTCTATGGACAATTTTATTAATCATTACATAATGGTGTTGATGTGTACTTTGGACAAAGGGCCTAACAGTAGAAGAAGCCCAACAATATAGAAAATGTGAGAAAGGGAAAATAGTAAGGGAATAAGGAAGCAAGCCTAGCAGGCTGAAATGGTAGAATTGATGGCTAGCAAGCCCACAACAATAAAAAAGAGGTAAAGATGTAAACGGGCCGAGGAAGCCCAAAGAATTAAGTAGTAAGCCCATAGAATAAAAAAAGGTAAATAAGGGGTAAATGAGCTGAGGAAGCCTGGGAAATGAATTAGTAAACTCAATGGATCGGCTTAAAGGCCAACAAGCTCAAGAAGTAAAAAGAGGTAAGGATATGGTAATTGGGTCGAGGAAGCCTAAAGGATCTAGCAAACAACCCATGGGAGTAAAAGAGGTAAAGAGAAAGTAACGGGTCGAGGAAGCCCGAGGAATGAAATAATGAAATGGGCTAGCACAGCAGGAATGTTGGCCAACAAAGCCTAAAAGAGTTAAAGATATGAAAAGTGGGCCTAGGAAGCCTTGAGTAAAAGATTAACAAAAGTAGGTTGGCACGACAAGAATGTCAGTGGACAAGTTCACGAGATAACACGAAGTAAAAATGAGGGTAAAGCTATAGCAAGTATGATGAAGTGATATGGTTGGATCAATAGTCAAGAGGCCCACAGACACAAGAAAGAAAAACATGGGCTCGACAGGAAGATGAAAAACTTTACCCAAGCAACGCCCAATCCAAAGAAAGGATGAAGGGCAGGTAACATGAGCCCAAAAGCCCACACTTCCTTTATGCCACAAGAGATAAACACTAACCAGAACGTACAACAAAATCAAACAAACAAGGAGGCAGCAGAAATGGTGTGAAGGACAAAAAGAAACAAATTCAGATAGAGTGGAGTATGCACAAAGGACCAAGGTACCACCTACTTGTACCCAGCCAATACATGGGAGGTGGGTCATAGGTCAATGTATTCAGAAGGTGTGGTTTGGTGGTGGGGAGAAAGAAGGGGTTTATTTTGAGGTTTCCGCTCAAAATTTTTTGGGGAGAGATGTCCTGCTGGGATGGCATCTCACCCAAAAGAGGTAAATGTGGGTTTGGATCACTTGATGCATGCCATAGAGGTAGGTAATGGCGAGGTTTGATCCTTATCTAGATGAGGGAAGTGAAAAACAGAGAGAGGTAAGAAACAAAACAAGCAATTTTGTATGGGAATGGAGAGTGGTGCAACCAACACATTCAAAGTAATGGTAGTGGTTGAGTAGCCGGCAGGCCAATAGGCAATCTTGGAAGGATATCCGTAAGGAGCCAAATGCAGTTAATGGGTAAAAATGGTAAATCCCACCATGACAAATAGTATAAAAAGCGGTAGTTGTGAACAGTAAAGGGGGATGGAAGGAACAAAAAGAAGAAGAGGTAGAACAAGAAAGAAAAAAAGAGAAAAGAAAAGAAAATACAAAAACTAGAGAGACATGAGTGGTAGGAATAGATGCATGCATCAATAGACTACATTTTTTTCTCTCTTTCTTGACAGACCCACTCTTTAAGAGATTGAGGATTGGAACCTAAACCATTTAGGTCATTTTTCCAAAGTGCGTAACTTTTGTGACAAAAACCTTCTTTGAGGTTACTCACATTGGGGATCAGTTCCCTTCTTGGGCTTCCATTTGCTAAGAAGCTAAGCTTACTTTTCTAGCAGATAAGTTTTTCTTTTATGCTTGTTAGGTGATTAGTTTACCGTTCAGTTATTAAACTGTTTGCTGTAGCGTTATTTTTACTATTGTACTATTCTGCCATAACTTTATTAGGCCACTTTCCCTTATTTAGGTGTTAATGTTATTTGTTTAGTATCATAGTTATTCTACCATACCATATTCCTGTTATAACATTTATAACAGTTATTTCTACTGTGGGCATGCTGTACACTCAATACCTCCGCTAGGACGCGTCCATATTGGGATGACTCGACTTGTGCACAAACTGGCCTAAAGTGAGTTTCATTTAGGCCAGCCCCAACTCTCTTACCTCAGAAGGGACCAAAGCCCAACAACACAAAAAGGCCCACCACAAATGGGTTAAATGAGATTCCTTCAAACTAGCTTAGGGCAAAAAATTTGTTCCACAAAACTAAAAAAACTATCCTCGATATTTAACTATTTTATGAAATATTAGCTCTAAAATGAGATTTCATTGATTTAGGTAGAAAAAAATATTATGGAAAGTCGGTAAAAGTATTTACATCAGCTCGTGCAAAAATTGCTATCTATTTTAACATAAGAACTTACTCTTTTTATTTTACCTAACTACTTTTCAAAACATTCATATAAAATTATTTATTCTAAAAACTCTGTTTAAAAAAAATCGAATTTTATTAATTTTTTAAATTGTTTCTCTCCGCACATATTATAACTATCATCCACTCTCTACATTTATCTTGGGAAATGCAAAGAAAGAAAAAAAAATGAAATTCACAACAATAATACTTATATATATTTGCACAAATATTGTAGCAAAAATGCATTTTGGGGTTAGATTTGGCCTTGATGCCATTTTATAATAGTTGATGCCAATGAGATAAAAATAAACGGGTAAGGTCAATATAAAAATAAACTCAAAATATACAGGGTCAAAATAAAAATTTTAAAACTTAAAAAGGACGAAGTTAAATTAAAGCAAAAGCCAACTTTTAGTTTTAGATTGAACTGTGTGGAAAGTATAAAAGCTAAGCAAAAGTCTGTCCCAGTTTGGTGAGATTTTTTTCCCTACTCTTTCAAATCTCTCTGCTTCACTTTCACAGTTTCTCTCTATCTCTCTCTCTCTCAAACTTTTACTAATTTCACAGCAACCCTCGCAACAAGTTCAGTTTTCTCAGAAGAACTATGAGATACCTTAGTGCATTTAAGGTTCAATGGAGCCTTTTGTTAAGCACTACTACTTGAACTCTCAGTTAAAATTATATGCTTTGAGTTCCAACTTGTCCTCTTTTGTAAATTCTCGGAGCTTTTATTTTTTGGGTACTTGGTATTCTTTTGAATATTCAGCTGGGTTCCTCTAATTTGTCGATATTAAGGTAATATTTGCAAGATCTTTATTTATTTTTGTTTTACTTTCTTGCCCTTAAGTTTTCAGTTCCGTTTAGGCAGTTTGAGTTTATATATCTGTGGTATTTAATGCTCTTAATTAGTTACTTAATTGATTTAATAAGTATGTTTCATTGTTATGCAAGTGTGTGATGTGTAAATGGTAAAATTTTCATGGAGATCTGGTTGATTTTTCATTTTTATGATTTTTATTTTCTTGTTTGTGGTTGAGATGTACAAAATTACAGTTTTGATATTTGAACTAAAAACATAATGATGTAGGGACTAAGGAAATTCTTAGGTAACATTTAACTTGATTATAGAAGTAAAATGGGGAAGGCATTTTTCTAGGTGAAGTTTGGATTTATTTATTTATTTATTTATTTATTCTTCCATTTTCTGTTTGTTGGATTAGGAAAACTAAATTTTCCTGAAGAGACTTATTTGGATGTTCTTTGCTTAACAATTTGCAGAGCGTTAAAGTTGATTAGAGTTACTGTGTTAGTGAGGGTAGAAATCTACTGGGACCTATGTGCTTGTTAGCGTGACAATAAATTTTAGCATAATGGGGCATTGCCATGAAAGTGGTGCCAATGTTGGTCCAATGGAGATAACTAACCTTTTATTTTTATTTTTAAAATTTTGAGTTAATTTCTGAATATCAGAGCATTGCATGGTTGGCAGAGTTGTTTGAATTTATTACTAAATTATACATTTTCTATTTGACCTGATTTATGTGTATGCATGTTTTTGAGTGGCAGTAAAATGTTTTACACCTTTTCAGCTGACCAGATAGTAAATAAAAGATATCATAATTTCAAGTTTATCATTGTTAATCATACCCATAGAACCTATAATCTAAAAGAGGGCGACAGCTAAGAGATTGGAGAACTATACGAAATGACTGCACCATGTACAATCTACATGGGTAAAATCATGATAATTTCTATTTTCACTGCGAAGGGTTTAGTGTGTTCACCATCACTTGTGATTCTGTAACGAATCTTCTTGTTCCAGGTGAAAACTGCCTCATATCCAAAATTTAAGTATATGTGCCAACATTTTGACCTCAGTATAGACAACCTTATCTTCGGTTGGCGAATACCTGAGCTATCTGAGAAGATATGGTCAGCTTGCATTCAGCTGATATGAAGGCTATACAGGTTCTGCTGATAGACTACTTCACAATTTTCCTCTTTGGAACTAGCATGCAAATCTCTTTCTTATTTTTTCTTTAGCGTTTCTTCTATTGTCTAGTTTTGATTTGTCAATTTGCTGTGCAATCATATTGCTAAAACCTGAACTTCACCACACAGCATTCCAAACCCCAACCTCAAATCATCAACCCCCCCCCCCCCCCCCCTCTCTTTTTGTACTGCATTCCCAAATGTAATATTCACTACATGTTTGTTCAGATCATGTTTTAAAATTATGTTAGTACCATTTCACTTCTAACAAGTGATGCACACATTTTTAACCACAGATAGACATCCATGAGACTTATTTATGATAAATTGTAGCGAATGATTTGATGTTGCTATAGAATCGATTTTTTATTTTTATGTATCGTGTATCATACAATACATGAATGCTCTATCAAATTCATAAAAATTTATAAAGGAAAATAACAAATACCTCCCTTGAGGTTTCAAGAAATGACACTCACCCTCAACCTTTTATAAAAAAGACAACCCCCCCCCCCCCCCCCCCCCCCCATAAACCAAAACCAAAGAGATTAGTCCTGACCTTCTATCGTCAACAAAAAAATTCTTTTTATTTTATTTTATTTTTTATTATAAAGATTATAACCGTTGACCACTGAGAGCTTCCAATGATTGACAGCCTTTGCCACCCTGAATCTTTCCTTCTCCTTTGGAAACTTCACCACATTAGAATTAGCTTCCACCTCTTCCTCTTCAATTGAATTGTAATTCATGTGGATCCTGATGTGACTACCTAAGGCCTTCCCACATTGGTACCTCTTATTGCAGAACTTGCACACATATTGCTTCTTTTGCTCTTTTTTCATTGGATTAATTTGACCGGTCAAATAAAAAAGAAATTGATTAAAAAAAAAAAAGAAGAAAACATTAAAAGGAAACTAAGTCTTACCTCAAATCTGCAAGAATGCTACATTCCATGATATTGTTCCACCAAGAACACCAAAATGATGAAGCATAGGAAGTGAGAAGCCCAACCAGATGGGGAAGTTCAGCAACATATCAAACCCACATAAAGGGTCCTTTAAAATCCATTTTCATTCCATGTACTCTCTCTCCCCCTCCTGAATTTTAATGATTTAAAGCATTTGAAAAGATAGTTCAAAATGGGTTGCTAATGATGGCAAGAAAAAGAAGGCCTTTAGAAGAACAGTCAAAGCACAACCATGACTATTTCTCTCTCTTTTTGCTGAATGGTTTGGCCAACTCCCTTCCCTTTTGCTCTGTTCAAAATGACATTTTATGTGTTTCTGATGAAATATAAATTTAGTTCCACAATAACTCAATCTACACTTCAAACTTCATAGTCCCTCTTAGAGTTTAAAAAAAAGGTATGAATAAGCAAAAGAAAAGGTTCTTTATCCTCTCCCATTCATACACATCTGAAGAGAAGAAATTGGTGGATTGCCAAGTTCATTTTGCGCCATTGAACGTACACAAAGTGATGTAGGACAAGGGGGAATGACAAAATCTGATTTAGAACACCAGTGGCAGATCTGGTATAGCTTGGGTTTTGAAGAATTAGGGTTAGGTTTTGGTGGGGAATAGACTAGAAATAATAGGGAATATAGGTTTTAAAAGGGGACAAAGATTAGTAGGGTTTGGGAATGAAAACAAAGGCAAAAATCAAAATTTGGTTGGCTGTAAACAGTGATGTGAACAGTAATTGTGAATAGTAAAATTAAAGAAAATTGATAAATTCTAGGCACCACGCATAGACTTCTTTATTTTTTGATAAGTAAGAATGTTATATATACGAATGGCTACTCTATGCATAAAAAAACATAGAGCAAACCCAAAAAGTACAAGGAGGAAACAAAGAAAAAGCAAAAAAGAAAACCAAACCACAAATTAATTACAAAGAGAAATAGAGCTAATGAAAGAAGGGAGAGAATCACTAGTCGTGAGTCCCCAAGCCTGAGACCAATCAAAAAGAGTCCCACTAAAAGAAGCAAGTATCTGATCACCGGAGCTAACCAAATCTTCAAAAGTCCGCCAATTCCATTCCTTCCAAATACACCAAAAGATGCACAACGGAACTAAATTCCATATCTGAGACGAGTGTTTCCTCAACCAATTCCACCAGCCAAAAAGCAAATTTGGGATCGAACTAGGTATAACCCAAGACAGGCCAAAAGTTATAAAGACAAATCTCCATAACCGATAAGCCATCTCACAATGAAGAAGTAAATGATCTACCGACTCTCCACAATGTCTACACATAATGCACCAGTCCACAAAATGCACCAGTCTCCTCAATCTTAGATTATCACCCGTTAGGATCTTATTCCAAGCTACACACCAAACAAAAAAGGAAACTCGCCTAGGGGCCTTTACTTTCCAAATAGCTTTCCAAGGGAAAACAATTGAAGGAGAATTCCTTAATTTGTTATAATATGACTGAATATCAAAATCCCCATTAACCTTCAACTTCCATCTCATCCAGTCTCCCACATCCATAGGAGGAGTATTAGCTCCCAACATACAAAGAAAATGCAGCCCTTCCTCCATCTCCCAATCATTAAATTCTCGAATAAAACGAACATCCCAAATTCGTCTATCCTCCTCCCCCTGCCTTGACAAGGAGGCTTCAACAGATATCTCCTTATCAATAGCAATACCATACAACCTTGGGAAGGCCAAGTGAAAAGGTTGACCCCCACACCACCCATCCTGCCAAAACCTCACTCTATTCCCCAACCCAACAACAAATTGACAATTTTTACTAAAATCCTCCCATCCCATGCGAATACCTCTCCACAAACCACACCCATGAACTCCCCTACCCAGTTTTGAGGTCCAACCCCCCCACTCTTCCCCATATTTTGAAGCCACCACCCTCCTCCATAGCCGATCCTCTTCCTTCCCAAACCGCCACAACCATTTCCCCAGTAAGGCCTTATTGAAAGTATTAAGTTTCCTTATCCCCAAACCACCATTAGCTATAGGCACACAAACTTTGTCCCATCCTACCAGATGAGTTCTTCTATCACCCCAAAGAAAATCCCTTTGTAGCTTTTCAATTCTATTAGCCACATGAGTAGGAATTGTGAATAGCGATAGAAAATAGGTAGGAAGACTAGATAGTGTACTCTTAAGTAACATCAATCGACCCTCCTTAGACAAATATAGCTTCTTCCACCCGGCTAATCTCCGCTCAAATTTTTCCAAAATAGGATTCCAAATTGAAGGGGAATTATGTGAAGCCCCTAAAGGCATGCCAAGATAAGACATAGGCAACTTTCCGACTTTGCAACCCAAAATTTCAGCCAGGGCATGCACATCATCAACCTCCCCTATTGGAACCATTTCACTCTTATGCACATTAACCTTCAAACCTGTTACTGCCTGCAAACTAAGTAACAACAACCGAATATGAAGGATTTGCTCCACATCCGCATCACAAAATAGGATAGTATCGTTTGCAAACAGTAGATGTGTAACACATTCCCCACCACCCCTCCTACCTTCAACTTTAAAACCACGAATCAAGCTGGCTTCCTCCACTCTTCTCAACATCCTACTAAACACCTCCATCATAATCAAAAATAGCATAGGAGATAGCGGATCCCCTTGTCTTAAACCTCTTGAACTGCCAAAGAAATCAACTGGAGACCCATTAATCAAAACAGAGAACTGGACTGTGGATATACAAGTACGGATCCATTTACACCACTTCACTCCAAAGCCCATTCTATGCAACAAATTCAACAAAGCCTCCCAATTCATATGATCGTAGGCTTTCTCAATATCAAGTTTACAAATGACTCCAGGAACCCTACTCTTCCCTCGACTATCCACACACTCATTCGCAATAAGAACCGAGTCAAGAATTTGTCTCCCACCCACAAAGCTTTTCTGAGACTTAGAGATCAACTGATCTAAAACCACTCTCAATCAATTTGCCAAAACCTTAGACAAGATTTTATACACACTCCCCACCAAGCTAATAGGTCGGAAATCTCTAATATTAGAGTTCTTTTTAGGAATTAATGCAATGAAGGTATCATTAAGGGATTTTTCAATCTTACAATGTTGAAAAAACTCTTCAAAGACCGCTAAGACGTCTTTCTCCACTACTCTCCAACAATGATGATAAAAAGCCATAGTAAACCCATCCGGACCTGGAGCTTTATCCCCTTCCAAATCACGTACAACTTGAAGTATCTCCTCCCTCTCAAACTTCCTTTCAAGCCAAACCCTCTCCACATCCCCAATACGATCAAATTCCAAACCCTCCACAAAAGGCCTCCATCCCTCAGTCTCCTTGTACAAAGTTTTATAAAATTGTACTACCTGATTAGACACCTCGGATTCCTCCTCAAAAACCACCCCATCCACCTCCAAAGTCCTTAGATGATTAAACCTTCTATGAGAATTAGCCATTTTGTGAAAAAACTTGGTGTTATTATCCCCTTCCTTGATATATAACATCCTAGATTTTTGTCTCCAGGAAATTTCTTCCAAGGAAAGAAGATGTTCCACCTGGGACCTCAAAGCTACTCTATGGCCTTTCTCCCCATCAGTGAGACCAAAGTCCCCTTCCTTGGCGTCTAATTTTTTCAGATCCTCCAATAATTGTTTCTTCTGACGCTTTACATTACCAAACTCTCGGCGATTCCATTGTACAATGTCCTCTTTCAGAGCCTTCAATTTTTTTGCAAGCACGAAACTAGGTGTACCCACAAAAGAATGCCGATTCCACTAGATGAACTCTATCCACAAATCCCTCCGTCTTCAACCACATATTTTCAAATCTGAACGGACTTTTCCCCCTTGCCATTCCCCCTGCCTCCAAAAGAATTGGACTGTGATTTGAGATAGGACATGGTAAAATCCTTTGAAGAACATCTGGGAAGTGGTCCTCCCAATCTGGAGTGACCAATGCTCTATCAATCCTAGACATCGTTGGTTGATCAGTGCCACTAGACCATGTGTATCTACCTCCATCTAAAGGCAAATCGACCAAGTTAAGATCCTTAATAAATTCAGAGAATTTTTCCATAGCCAATGTCAAACGTGCCTCACCCCTACGCTCACTAGGAAAGCGAACAATATTAAAATCCCCAAAGCAACACCACGGTAACCTCCAATACTGCTGAATACCCACCAACTCATCCCACATGTGACCCCTCTCAACATTCTCATTTGGGCCATAAACCCCTGAGCATGCCCATATAAAACCGTCCCCCACCCCTTGCCACTTAACCGAAACTGAGAAAATGCCAACCATAACCTCTACCTTCTCCAAAACCCTTTTATCCCACATAAGCAAGATACCACCAGCAGTCCGATCAGCCTCCAAAACAGCCCAATCCACATATGGACAGCCTCACAAACTACAAACCAACTGTCTATTCATGCTAGCAATTTTCATCTCTTGTAAACAAACAACATCGCACTTCCACTCCCGCAACAAATTCTTCACCACAAGTCGTTTTTGAGGATCATTTAAACCTCTAACATTCCACGAAATCATTTTTATCTTCATAGACACTAAACTATCCCCAACTACTGACACCAACACAAAACCACCCTTTATCTCCTCTCATAATTCACCGAGCATATCAAGTTTTGCAACTCTCTACGTCCCTTGTTTTTGGACTTAGCCACTTTTTTACTACTCATTTCTCTCTTGTGTAACACATTGGCTGCTTCCATCTCAGTTTCTAGCCTCTGTAAGAGAGCAATGCACAACTTCTCATGTCGAGTCGTTGACAACCCAACCAATTTACTGAACCCAGGAATTCTGTGCTTCACCCAACTAGAAATATCTACCTTATTCTCAATACTCAATACCTCAATGGCCTCCTCCAATTCTTCCAAATTTGTTGACACACCCGGATCAATGATTTGCAGAGGTAAACAAACTGACATTTCATTTTCACCAAAACCCACAGAAAAATCAACTGCATCCCTTGCAAGCATAACCTCCCGAGGAAAGCTTAAAAGCTCCTTACTAGAAAAAGTATTAACCTCCTGACCCGATACTCCAAAACCCATCGACCCAGCTTGTAGAAACTCCAGAAATTGATCGGGAAAAGGAGTTCTGATCCATCTCGGCACAAAATCGAGAATTACTAACCTCTTAGCTTTAGAAATCAACCCACCCGACAACTTAATATGTCCCAACAAACTGTTCCGATCAGAACTGAGCCTGAAACCCAGCTTCAGTAGAATCCCGGTGCACCCCGACTCTTCCACCGGCGAAACCCAATGCTGAGGAATAGACAAAACTCCTTCTGCTGGCTTTTGTACCGGGTCCCCTGAAGGCAACACCTTCGCTGGCTCCAGCGAGAGGCATGTCGGAGCTAAGGGTGATGAACCTAGCTCACAAGTGGCCTGGACCACTTCTGCTACCGATATCGGCAAGGTGGGGGGCTGGGTGAGCCAGCTCGAGCTCACCTGGACGCAAGACCCACTCCCGCCATGAACTTCCAGTACCGATATGGGAGAGATTGAGCCCAAGTCAACCACCGGAACCATCGTCGCCCTCCGTGTCGGTAGAGAATCAATCACCGAGCTCGCAGGTAGCACACAAGCACTCGTACCATATGATGTGGAGCTCGGGCCTGATGTGTTTGCCTAAACCTTACCACATTCCATAAATGGGCCCGTAGAACTTGGGCTGGGTTTATTATGGGAATGCTTGGAGCAAGCCCCTGCCTCAAAAGAAAAAGGGTAGGCAACAGTGGGCCTGAGCAGCTCTTATCAATACCCAAACAAGGTGCATGGGCTTCAGAAAACCCATTGTCCATACCCTGAATGCCAACTTGGGCAGAAAGATCCTCCCGTGCCACCCACTTTATAGCTTGCTTATCACTCCTAAAACGTTGCCAAGACACCCGCCTCTTACCAAATTCATTTACTTCCACAATCAAACCTTTCCTTAACCAGCTAAACCTCCTAACTTGACGCTCCCTACCAGAATCAACCTGTTTCAAATTCAAATTATTCAATCTGAAATTATTTTGTCCAGGATTTTCTCCTTAACCTTGGCATCTCCATTAATACCACGGTGACTCCCCTCCACACCACCCACGGCAATCGGTATAGCCTTATTAGTCGGAACTTCGAAAGCCACCACCTGAATCCCATCTTCGTCTCTCGGAGGCGGCATAGTGTTCTCCACTACTTGAATCTTCTCTGTCTCTTTAATGGAGGGCTGGTGCGCATGCTTCCTTCCTTGCATAGACGCTTTTACCGTTTCAACAAAAGACCGAGAAGGGTGAATCTCTGAACCCAACTTAGACTTGTACGATAAAGCTTTTGGACCACCCAACGCATAATGAGAAGGTTCAAGCATTCTCCTTAATTCAATACCAAAGGCCCTCCAACCTTGTTGTGCCTTGCCTGCAGGAATAATGACTGACCTTCTCATCCCGCCAACTTTTAACTCTGTTACTAACAAATATTGCCCAAACGAGTTAGAGCCCCGTTGCACTGTGTATGCAGTGTCTCCTTCCCTGAGTGTGAAGAAGTGTTTGGGGTTAATCCCAATCACTGTGTGTTCCAAGCTTTGCATTAACCATCGTGTTGCACTCTTACCCATAAAAACTGATTGCATGAAATGCTTTCCCCGTTCAAAAATCCTAAGGGAGAAAAAGTTCCCCCCTTCCTCAACCACCAATTGAAACAGCTTCGATTCAATAAAAAAAACTACGAAATCCACCCATAACAATCCAAGACAGACGTAAAAAATAACCGGGAACAATATTTCTGACTAATTTGAGGTAGTCGGGCCTCTCACTTAGGGTTCCTTGGCATCACACCTTGGAGAAGGTTGTATCACACAAACCATAAAAGAAAGCTTCATAGGTCTTAAATTTAGAAAATATTAATCATTAACCAACTCAATAGAAAGTACTACAACTCTTTAAATGGAAAACTAATACCTAATCCTAGTTGAACTAGGATTTCTTAAAACCCTAATGAGACTTGGACTTGGACTCCTTAGGCTTCTACTACTAAGCCCGACTAAATAACCAACCTTAAAATAAAACTAAAGTAAGGCCTAGTGGACTATAGCACAGCCCATTCTTGAATATTAGGAAATTATAGAATTTCCCTTGATACATAAAATAAAATAAAATATAATAAATCCTTCTCATTGCCTCCTACATCACAAAGGCTAGAGCCATACCCTGATCTATGACCAGATATTAATATACATTGTTATGAAATTGGTATACATTATATACAATTAATAATTTATTTTATAATCATTTATGCAATTATATATAACAAATCTTACTAAATAAGGCAATTGGAAATATATAACATCTACATTCAAATTATTTACACTTTAAAAATAATAATATATAATGTAGAATAATATCCTTTTTCTTTCTCATTAGATTCAACATTGTGTCCAATAATCTTCATCTCCATAATCCAAATCAATGTTAGCATCATTTTTGTAATATTTAAACATCATCTCCATCATTGATAGCCTATTCTCCTTAGAAACAAATTAAAAGCTATATTATGTTGGTGGGCTCCACAATCTAGTTCAATCTCATAATTTTGCATGCATATTAGAAGATTCATATATCGTGTATTAAAAGCTATATTATTGAGTTGGTGGGCTTCACAATCTGGTTCAATCTCATAATTTTGCATGCATATTAGAAGATTCATATATAGTGTATCATCTAATATTAATTACCATGGGTGCTACCATATTTGTGTTATATTCCAAAATGACTTGTGTTACTAGGTTGGTTTTGATAACATTTGTTGGCTCTAATACCATTTGTCACTTGGGAAAGTGGCAACTACATTTGTGCCATACCTTGAAAGGGCTAGCCACAATTGAAGCTATCTGTAATCGCGTATACAACCCAAATCAACTTAGTATATGATTGGAGTAAGACTCATTACACTGCAAAATTTATTGCACATCCACACAATCTGGGTGCTTCAATAACCATGTGGAGCACACACATGATTTGGTGCTCCTTTTGTTACTAGATGTGGTTGATATAAAATTATTTTCAAACCTTAGTTTGTTGTTTTGCTCTTGTATACTAGGGCTTTCTCCTTTTATGTTCGATAGAACTTTATTACATACAAAAGAAAATATATGGTAAATGGACTACATAATAACTTAGATGAGTTGGATATTAATCATAATGTTTTATTAATATATTTGCAAAATTCAATTAAGACGGATACTTTTTGCGCATACTTATAATGGTTGATCAGAAATTATGGCAAGCAGTTTTTACTTACTAATTCTGGGAAAGTAAACTCAATAAACTTCATCTTGCAAAAATCAAAATAGAGAACTTTGCTTTTCAACCCCAATAGTGGTGCATGTCTGTTCCTTAGGTTTTATTAGTAGTAGCATGAGATATCTTGTCACTAAAATGAAAAGCACTTCTATGGATCCATAGAGCACGCAAGAAATACAAGCCTCAACGCAAGTCTCTCATGAGTCCCAAGTTGACCAACTGAACCACACAACTGAGGCTCCTGTAACAGATTCAGGTTCAGTATCTGCTTCAAGCAATGATAGCAAAAAAGTTTCTCGCCAAGATATTGAACTTGTAAGACAATCCATTCCTAGTTACATTTATCTGTTTTTTACTTTTCATATTTTTGTCTATTCAAATTATCTTTGAAATGGATCTCAACTAATCTATTTCTCATCTTTGTGTTGATAAATTCTGCAAATGGCCGTTGTAGGTTCAGAATCTAATAGAGCGGTGTCTACAATTATATATGAATAGAGATGAGGTGGTTAAAACCCTCTTGAATCGTGCAAGGATAGATCCTGGATTTACAACTCTGGGTAGGCGGCATGAATCCTCGCTACAAGTCTGTGACTTGTTTTTTATATGTTATATTAATAAGTTGTTATTGTAGCAGTGTTTGGTTATAAAAAATTATCATAATCAAGGATTTTCGATTTGTTATCTTCAGTGGAAGAGCTATAATTTTGTTTTGGGTTGCTACTAGTGGGGTGTGAGTTAATGAATTGGAAAATTGGTAATATTGTTATGACAAAAAATTAGAAATATTGTTCTCACTTTATGGTTTTATTTTTTGAAATAAGAATCTGACCTACAAAGTAATTAAAAAGTATTATCATTATTTTTACATCTTAAGCAGCACCATAGTCACTTCAGTACTATGTCAATTCACTTAAGAAACACCTTTATGTCAATTTTTTTTGTTTTATGTCAGATTTTTTACCAATTTTATAGGGTGTAGATCCAATAAAGCTGACTTTTTGAATTTCACTTGTCACTTCAGTACTATTTTCAGTCATCTTATCAATTCATACAAATTTTTTATTAGGTGGACCCCACAATAAATCATCATCCCTTTAATCATTATCTATTTCATTCAGTATGGCAGAAGTTGGAAGAAGAAAATGCTGATTTCTTCAGGGCCTATTACATACGGCTAAAATTGAAAAAACAAATTCTCCTCTTCAACCATCTGCTTGAGCATCAGTATCACCTGATGAAGTATCCTGTACCTCCAAAGGTTCCTTTGGCCCCTATACAGAATGGGATACATCCCATGCCCGGTAAGTTCTTACCTTACAGTGATATGGTTGTTTAAGAGCACAAATTACCCTGTTATATTAATGCAAGAGTAAACAGTGATTTTTCAGAAGCTATTTCTGCATTTCCACTTACTAATGAAATATAAGTTGATGACTATCTAATAACATTTCCTTAAATAAGTTTGTTGTAAGATGCTTTTGTTAATTCTTATCCTCTGCATGCTATT
The DNA here is from genome assembly GCF_932294415.1 of Quercus robur. Classification (NCBI taxonomy): domain Eukaryota; kingdom Viridiplantae; phylum Streptophyta; class Magnoliopsida; order Fagales; family Fagaceae; genus Quercus; species Quercus robur. The sequence continues at coordinate 35,612,628 of NC_065537.1, read as the reverse complement.
TTTGAAAACATAATTCCTGTCAGGAAACATTGTATTGTAGTGTCTGCTTTCCTTTATTTTTCCCCCTTGAATCTCTGGTTGATAAACAGGAATTGCCATTGGGGTTTCTTTTGCTTCATTAGAGTTTTGGGTAAAAACTTACTTTGCCCTTGAAAATGTGGTTCCTTGATGGTTTTCATAGGAGCATTTTAATTAATGGAAAGACAGTGGTGGCTAAAGGTTCTGATCAAGACCAAGAGTCAACTGTAATATGTTATGTGGTTTTCTTGTATTATTGTTGTCATAGTTATTCAACACCACTTGTTTGCAGTGCAGTTAATAACTTGCCTATGGGATACCCCGTACTACAGCAACCTTCATTTCCAGCAGCAGGTCAACCCCATCTGGATCCAATGGGTTGTGGAATATCAAGCTGTCATGTGGTTAATGGAGTCCCTGCACCGAGCAATTTTCATCCCATTCGGATGAATTCTGGGAACGAGTGAGAACTTCGAGCTTCATGACAATTCATCATTGATTACCTATTCAATTAACAGTACTTATTATCGTTGGTCTATGTATTTCAATTTATTTGTGTTCCTTTTCTATGAATATTATTACATCAATTCTATGAAATTTCTAATGGTTTGATTAATAAACTATGAGTTGCATGTTCATGCAATGATGAGTTTGTGTGAGAGTTTTTTCAGGGAAAATAGACATGTTTGGAGTACATATCCATTTTGATGTTAAGTTTTTAGCTGAAACAACAACCCAATTAGAAAGGTTTCACACTTCCGTTTAAAATTACATTGGTCATGAACATTGGCCTGTCCATGATCAAATCTTATTAGACAATGAAGACTTAATCTCAATCTTCCTTCTTTCTAGATAAGCATTTTGCATGATATAAGTTCCACTAATGGTAGCTGCTTTTGTCCTTGTCGCAGTATGGTGATGGAGAACAGTGCTGCTGATGTGGCTCCTATTATTCCACCAAACAGCACCATGTCATCCATGTCAGAGATGCCTGTGAGTCCTGGATCAGTGGCGTCCAGTGGCCATTTCCCCTTTACTGCATCAGAAATATCAGGAATGGGGGTAGAAACATCAGCACTTGATACAGCATTTACATCAGATGTGGCAACTTCAGTAGGATTGCAACTAGCACCAGATGGCCCTGGAAATTCCAGGTCACTAGATCAGATTCAGTGGAATTTCAGTCTATCAGATCTAACAGCAGATTTGTCGAACTTAGGAGGTAATTTGTAGTTCATCTTTATTAGTTGAGAGATAATATCTTGTGGAAAAATTCCAATGGTTGAATGTATTACTGCTATAGTAGATATTTATATCTTTTAATGGTTGCACACACAAGGTACAAAGAATATTCACATAAAAAAAAAAAATTAAATAAAAAGAGGAATGCAATGAAGTTTCTCATATCTTTTGCAAAAATGCCAATGGTTGAAAGCATTACTGCTATAGTAGATATTTATGTCTTTTAATGCTTGCACACACAAGGTAAAAAGAATATTCACATAAATAAATAAAATTAATAAAAAAGAGGAATGCAATGAAGTTTCTCAATAAAAAAAGCAGGTTTACATATTAAAATGTAGAGGTTCTTGAATTAATATGAACTATTTGTTACTCTCTTCCTTTTCTGAGTAGCATAAAGTCATTTTGTTATTAATTGAGACAAAATTTTGCACAATTCTTCTGGCTACTTGGTAATTATGTAACATCTTTCAAATCACATAATGTCTTGCAAACTCCAGTTTGCACCTATTAATGCTAATTGATTTTGTTAGGCCTGAATGATTGTGATTGATGCTGATTGAAATTGATTGATGCTATTAGATAGGATAAAGTATCGATTGTCCAAAAAACTTAAGCTACTGATTGATGCAATTAGAGAAATTTGATTGCTATTTGATTTTTATTTTAATATGTGACGTAATTTCATTTTGAAATTTTTTTCTTTCCATGATCGGTTTAATTAGGGATCTTATTTTAAAGGGCCAAACATTTACTGTTGTTGACAGTTGATCATGGATTTATAAAATTATGGTTAGAAGTTTTCTTCTAGTGCTTGGTGCTGTATCCAAGCTACCCTAGGTGGTGATTTTTTGGTTTTCATCTCATGATGTTGATTCCAAGCAAGCCATTGGTGATAATTTTTAATTTTTATCCCTTTATTTTGTTCTCTCTCTTCACAACCCCCCCCCCCCCCCCCCTTCTCTCTCCCCTGCCCCCCGAAAAAAAAGTTCCACATGAAAGTTTATTGTCTTGCATCAGTTTTTGTATCATAGCAAACATTGACCCATCAACGACCGCCTCCCTAACACCAACAGCCAAGACACCTTAGCTGACAACAATTGACCCATTTTGTTATGATCCTAGTTGCTTAAGTGTAAACTTAAACATGTGTATATAAATTCTTGGACACTCCTCTTGCAAGCTGGTTTTCAAGGGTGAGTTATATCCATGAGTTTGTAACATTTTGTATCAGTGCCAGCCACCACCCTAAGTAATTGGGTGTAGCTCATTGAGTATGGGATCAAATGAGTTGTGGCTTTGTGGTCGGATCCTAGAGAGGGCAACCTAGAGGCTAGGTTAAAATTACTGATAGGTGAGTAGAGTCACCAAAAAAGAGAAAGAGCTACCATTGGGTCAATGTCGCTTGAGTGAGCCGTCGTGGACGTTGGCTGCGGAGTATGATGGTATGTTATGATCCTAGTGTCTCACATTGCTTTAGTGTTAACTTAAATATGTGTATATAAGCTCTTGGGTACCCTCCACTTGCAAGCCAGTTTTTAAGGGTGAGTTCTATTCATGGGTTTGTAAAACATTTCCTCACCTTTGATCAACTTTGCAGCCTCGGTGAGGCACCCAAATTAACCCACCATAGCCACCTTGACTTAGCCACCCTCTCACTGCAAATCCCTGGAAAATTGCCGTTCATCATGGCCATCATTGATTTCCTTCTACCGAAACCCATCCCTCATCATGGCCATCATTGATTTCCTTCTACCAAAACCCATCATAACCCCCTAACTGCCTCAACAGTACCTCAAATCATCAAGCCCAGCCACACATTCATATCACTAATCAGCTAACATAGAATCAAACCATACCACGTTGAAATCGGCTAGTTCACTGTCAACACCATGTTTGTTGGAAACATCAAAATAAAAAAAAAATAAAAAATATATTTACAATATGTTGAGCTCTAATGGGTTTTGGGCTTTTTGTCAACTCTTGACAAGCCCAAAATTACCATTAATTATATTTAATACCACTATATAAATATGACCTTATTAATAAATTATATTCCAAGACTTTATTATACATACAACCCCTTCATAAAATATTTGTAGTAATACAAAGTCATGAATGTTGACTGTCACTTTGAAAATCAATATATCTTAATCCTTGAGTACCCAGTTTAATTTTTTAAGTTATTCATCATATATTTATGAAATCCAATTTCATAAATATATACTTTAGTAACTCTTTACTAAAGTGATTATTCCTAACACTTTGAATAATCGAACCCATTAAATTTATCTTGAGGGAATATTTTACGTCTCTGTTAAGAGATAATGAATTCTATCTTGAGAATATATGTTTCTTCAATACTAAATGTGGCTGTCTAACATACTGAGATTTTGATCGTAACTTTAGATCTTACTCTTGATATATCAAAGCAATTTACACTTTATGATCACGTTCATTATTCTCTCAGGATTAAGAATTGATGTAAATAGAAGTCATGAGATTTATTATTCATTTGACAATCGTTAGTAGAATTATAAATCTCATAGTGATCTAGTTTAATATGTCTCAACACTTAAAACATATCAACATATCAACTAGAGGTCTCCACTTCTATGATCAAGACAAATCATCTTAGTTGATATGTTATAGTCTTCGCAGATGAAATGCCCAATTTTATCACTGACTACGAACTAAAATTCTAAGTTTACAAAGAACTTATGACTTATATCTTCTGTGACTAAATCACATACTATGCATCTCATGGACTTTATTACAATGTTCAAATATTCATGTTATCATTATTTTAGATAATAATAAAATAACTTTATTAATCACGACATAATGTCATAAATAATGTCATACATAGCATCATATAATAGGATTTAAAGGGCACATATCCTAACAATCTCCCACTTGCCCTAAAGACTATTGTGCACTAATCTAACTCTAATTCTCTCTAAATGTGACTCAAAAGTCTTTTGAGGCAAGACTTTGGTAAAGGGATTTGTTAGATTATTTGCACTATCTATTTTTTCTACTACTACATCTCCTCGAGCAACAATGTCTCGAATGATGTGGTACTTTCTTTCAATGTGCTTTTCTTTCTTGTGATTCCTTGGATCTTTAGATTGTGCAACCGCTTCACTATTGTCGCAAAACAATGTGATAGGAACTTGCTCCATTCTCACAACACCAAGATCAGAAAGGAATTTCTTGAGCCAGGTAGCCTCCTTTACCGCTTCACAAGTAGCAACATATTCAGCTTCCATGGTGGATTCAGCAATACAAGATTGCTCAACACTCTTCCAACTTATGGCTTCACCTCCCAAGGTGAAAACAACCTGAAGTGGACTTTCTGAAATCAAGATCTGACTGAAAATCTGAATCCGTATAACCAATAAGTATCAAATCCTCATTATGGTAAACAAGCATATAATCTCTTGTTCTCCGTGGATACTTGAGAATATGCTTTACAGCTTGCCAATGTTTTGGTCCTGGATTTGATTGATATCGGTTGACCATGCCAACCAAATAACAGATATCTGGTCTAGTACAAAGCATGGCATATACGAGACTTCCTACTGCAGAAGCATAGGGAATTTGTCTCATCATATTTTCTTCCTCAAGAGTCTTAGGCCTTTGGTCATCAGATAGAGGAACTCCATGTTTGAAAAGAAATAATCATTTTTTGGAGTTTTGCATGCTAAACCGTTCTAGAACCTTATTTATATATCTAGCTTGTGACAAATCTAACATTTTATTTTTTCGATCTCGCCAAAGCTTGATCCCCAGAATGTAGTTAGCTTCGCCCAAGTCTTTCATATCAAATTGACTTGACAACCAAATCTTTACTGATGACATTACCCCTACATCATTTCCAATGAGTAGAAAATATCATCAACATAAAGCACTAGGAACATTACTACTTTATCTTGATGTCTTTTGCACACACATGGTTCATTAAGATTTTGTTCAAAACCAAATGACTTGATTGCTTGATCAAATATGATATTCCATGACCTAGATGGTTGCTTAAGTCCATAAATGAACCTTTTTAACATGCATACCATATGCTTTTGGTTCTTTGCTATGAAACCTTCCAGTTGCATCATATAGATTTCTTTTTCAAGATTGCCATTAAGAAATGCAATATTGACATCCGTTTGCCAAATCTCATAATCATAATGAGTAGCAATGGATAAGAGAATTCTGATAGATTTAAGTATTGTTACTGGTGAAAGGGTTTCTTCATAATCAATACCTTCTTTTTGTGTATACTATTTCGCCTCTAGCCTTGCTTTAAAGGTTCCAACCTTTCCATTTATTCCTCTCTTCCTCTTGTAAACCCATTTGCAACCAATAGGTTTAATGCCATTAGACGCCTTTACAAGATCCCAAACTTGATTGGAATATATAGAATCCAATTTAGATTTCATAGTTTTGACCTAATGATGTGCATCTATATTATTCATTGCCTCTTCATAAGTGTAAGAATCAAATTCAGCCTCTTTTGAGATAGCTTCAAAAGTTTCTCCTAGACCTATAAATCTTACAGGTGGTATAATCCTCCCACTACAACAATGCACCTGTGTAAGTCATCTTATGAGTAGAATCTTGTGATGTATCTAATACATCCACATTATCCCTAGTTTCACCCATTGGTTGTTCAATTACAGGTTCATCTAATTCAGCCAAGACAACTTTACTTCTAGGATTAAAGTTATTCACATAATCATCTTCCAAAAATTTGGCATTGGTGCTAACAAACACTTTGTTATCTTTATGATTATAGAATAAATAACCCTTAGTTTCTTTTGAATACTCTAAAATCATGCATACTTCTATTTTTACTTCCAACTTGTTAGACTTCCCTTTCAACACGTGTTGGACATCCCCGAATGTGGAGATGTTTCATACTAGGCTTGTGCCCACTCCACAATTCCTTAGGTGTGTTGAGAACTGATTTTGATGGAACTAAATTTAAAATATGCATTGCAGTTATTAGTGCATATCCCCAAAAGGAAATTGGTAAAGTTGAATAACTCATCATGGACCTAACCATTTCTAAAAGAGTCTTGTTCCTTCTTTTTGCTACACCATTTTGTTGGGGAGTTCTAAGTGTAGTCAATTGGGATACAATCCCATTTTGAGTTAAGTAATCGTTGAAATCCTCAAGAAGGTATTCGCCATCTCGATCAGATCGAATGGCCTTTATGTGTTTACTCAATTGATTCTCAACTTTTGCTTTAAACTCTTTGAACTATTCAAAGGCTTCGGACTTCGGTCTCATTAGGTACACATAACCATATCTTCAGTAATCATCGGTAAAAGTGATGAAGTACTCATAACTTCATTTTGCTTGGGTTGACATAGGATCACATACATCCGTATGAACTAATTCAAGTAACTCTTGGGTTCTTCTACCTTTTGCATTAAAAGGTCATTTGGTCATTTTGCCTTCCAAACAAGATTCACAAACTAAAAATTCATCAAAGTCTAATGGCTCTAAGAGTCCATCTTTGATCAGTCTTTGAATTCTGTTTGAATTAATATGACCCAAACGCAAGTGCCAAAGATATACATCATTAGTAGGAGGAAACTCTCTTTAATGATTTTACATGAGAGTTATTATCTAATTCAAAATTGTATCATGCTTATCAGGAGTTAAAAGATAAAGACCATCAACAATATTTTCAGAACAGATTAACACTTTATTCTTCTTCATTACAACATTGTCTTTCAGGAAAACACAATGTCCATGCTTACCTGAATAAGTTGCAAAAATTAAATTCCTACGAACATTAAGTACATACAAACAGTCTTTCAATATTAGAACTCTAGAATTAAAACACAAATTAAACACTCCAACAGCTACAATTAGAATTCTGCTTCCATCAGTCAAAGTAAGAAACAATTCTCCTTCATTTAGTTTTTTGGATTCTTGGAACCCCTGCAAAGTATTGCAGATATGGTTAGTACAACTTGAATTCACACACCAGGAACCTGTGGGATTTTGTACTAAACATATTTCAAGAAGGAATGAACTTTTCATACCCTTATTATTGGCAGCTCTAAATTTTGGACAATTCCTCTTCCAATGACCTTTCTTGCCACAATGGAAACTCTTTCCTTTGGCATCCTTCTTTTCCTTGTTGGCAACTCCTAAGGCAATTTGTTTACCATCTTACTTTGTGAAGTCTTTCTTCTTCTTCTTTTTACCCTTGCCTTTCGACTAGATGTACCAAGAATGCCTTCTGCTATCACTAATTCATTCATTAATTCAGACAATGTATAAATATTTTTGTTCATGTTATAATTAAGTTTGAATTCCTTGAATGATTCTGGTAGTGACTAGAGTATCATATCCGCTTGGGATTGTCCATCAATATCAGCATCTAAAACCTTTAGATTATTCAGATGAGAGATCATCCTAAGACAATACTCCCTCATTGAAGTGCCTTTAGTCATTTTGGTATTATAAATTTGCCTCATAGTTTCTTGCCTTGCAGAACGGCCTTGTTCACCGAACATCTCCTTCAAACTTAGCATTATGTCCGAAACTAGTTCTACATCTTGCATTTGATGCTGTAGAACATTTGAGATAGATGCTAGGATATAGCACTTGGCCATCTCATTAGATTTCTGTCAATGATCATATCGTTGTTTTTCCTCAGGAGGAGCATCTAATGATGGAAAGTTAGGACAGGTTGACTAAGCACATATTGAAAACAATGTCCAAGTTTCTTTTCTAGTAAACATAATTGGATCCAGTCAGTTTGTTTTGATTAAGAATAGCAACAAGTGGGCTAAATGATGCCATGATTAAATCTGAAAACAATAAACATGAATATAATAAGTAAACTGGATATTATCAATTTAGCATATAAGCATATAGTATGAAACTTTAATAAAACCATAATATAATATATGCAATGACAACCCAATTCATGTCTATAATTCCTTGGTAGCAAGTATGTTATAAACATCATGATTGATTGAGAACTATTCTCATTATTAGTGCTATCATGATAACTCTTATCAAACACTAATAATATGCTGTATTAACTTTAGTCTCTAAGTAATAATGACATACCTCCTTTGGGAGGTTAACATTACACTTAGTCTAGTGTACACTATTATCTAGAATCATGTATAGCCACATTTCATCTCCCTTATAGTGTTTAAACTTGTAGTACTATGAAACAAAACACCCTCTTTTGGGATTGCGAGGCATATACGCCAAGACAAGGTACTTGTTCACACTACTTTAAACAGGTAGTTCAATCTTGTAGTACTATGAAGTAAACACCCTCCTTTGGGATCGTGAGGCATGTAGGCCAAGATGAGGTGCTTACCCACACTACTATGAACTGATAATGGAGGCCGTGAGATCCAACCCTTGTATCTCTCTCCCACTAGATATTTAAAAAGAAAGGTTTTTAATTAGAAAACATTCGGAATCTCATTACACATAGCCTTGCACTTTTAAATGTGAAAACACTTAGTGAAAATTCAAAACTCACGACTTTCGATCGATCAAATGTGCCCCTCGATTGATCGAAATCATGTAGAAGATTTTAATAAACAATCTGGATGACTCGATCGATTCTCGATTCCTGTTCGATTGATCGAGAAGGCAAATTCGATCGATCGAAAGGAATTCTTGATCAGTCGAAATTTTAATAAATTCAGTACAAACTCTCGGGTTGACTCGATCGATTCTTGATTTCTGTTCGATCGATCGAAAAGGAACATTTGATCGATCGAAGGGAATTCTCGATCAGTTGAAACTCGTGAAACTGAATTTTCTAGAATTTTCACCAAGCAATTTTCAACGGTTTTCATGAACAAACTACCATCATATAAACATAATAGATTGAGTTTGAGATCAAATTGAATACCATTGATGCTATAGCCTTAAAGTTCAATTTAACATACTAAATATCAAACTTAAACAACATCATAACATCAATATCAGTTTTTATAAAATAGTAATTTCAACAACCATGCAGAAAATTGAATGTAGAATCTTCTAACATCATGAAATTACTATCTCTAATTTCAAAACTCACAAAACATTTTATAAAAATTCGAAAAAGAAGACTGCTTTGATACCAATTATAGAAAAAAAAAAAAAAAACATAGTTTGTATCACATACAAAATATACGTAGCGAAAAATTAACGGATCTACTTTATTCGTAATTGATAACATGTATTATGTAAATTTCAGAATATAAGAACAAGAGAGCGTACTTTGGTGCAGTGAAATTTAAAACCAAAGATTAAAAGTACTTGAGAACACTCTTAATCTTCATTCCAATTCCACTTGTGCCCAAGAAGTGTGGTCTTTCAATCAATTTATATGTATGTGTTCAAGGGAAAATAAGAGAGGGGCTTACACTCATATACACCCCATTTCATTTCCATTCAAAATTTTGTATATTTCTCTCCTTATAATTGATTATCTAATTGGGTTAGCCTTTTGGACGATTCTAATTGGGCTTTAGTATGTGGCTTAAAGTGGAATCAAAAGGGAATAAATAAGACACTAGCTCCAATAGCTTTTGGGTTTTTCTGTCAACTCTTGATAAGCCCAAGATTACTATTAATTATATTTAATATCATTATGTAAATATAATTGCATTTTAAGCCTTATTAATAAATTATATCCCAAAACTTTATTATACATACAATCCCTTCATAAAATATTCGTAGTAATACAAAGTCATTAATGTTGACTGTTACTTTGAAGATCACTACATCTTAATCCTTGAGTACCCTTTTTAATCTTTTAAGTTATTAATCATATATTTATGAAATCCAATTTCATAAATATATACTTTAGTAATTCCTTATTAAAGTGGTTAGGCCTAATACTTTGAATTACCGAATCCATTAAACTTATCTCAAGGGAATATTTTATATCTATGTTAAGAGATAAAGAATTTCATCTTGAGAATATATGTTCCTTCAATACTAAATGTGGCTGCCTAACATACTGAGGTTTTGATCGTAACTTTAGACCTCACTCCTGATATATCAAAGTAACCTATACTTCATGATTAGGTTCATTATTCTCTCAGGATTAAGAGTTGATGTAAATAGAAGTCGTAAGATTTATTATTCATTTGACAGTCGTTAGTAGAATAATAAATCTCACAGCAGTCTAGTTCAATATGTCTTAACACTTAAAACATATCAACTTATCAACTAGAAGTCTCCACTTCTATGATCAAGACAAATTATCTTAGTTGATGATATGTTATAGTTTTTGCAGATGAAATACCCAATTTCATCACTGATTACGAACTAAAATTCTAAGTTTACAAAGAACTTGTGACTTATATCTTTTGTAACTAAATCACATATTATGCATCTCACGGTCTTTATGACAATATCCAAATATTCATGTTATTATTATTTTAGATAATAATAAAACAACTTTATTAATCACAATATAATGTTATATATAGTTTCATACAATAGGATTTAGAAGGTACATATCCTAACAGTTGTGACCACTCAAAGTGACCCCAATCCATTCGTGGATCAAACCCATCTGCACCAGCTGCCATTGAGCCAGACAGCTCCAATTGCTGTTGAGTTTGATCGCTGCTATTGTTACAATCTGCACAGGCTGCTGACCTCACCCTTTTGTCCTCATACATGTTGCCAATGCCTCGCTAGGAAATCTGGCTCCTTGTACTGCTGCAAACACCCTCACTGGAGAGCCACTTTGCTTATCACTACTATATCCTGCTGAAATTTCCTATTACAGGTACATGTCTTGAAGTCACAAACTCAAAGATACTCGGTTTTCTAAAGCTAAAGACCTAATCCATTATTAAAAAAAAAGTCAAGCAGCCCAGTTAGCCCATTGCGTGATCCAATCCATACAAAACCCAAGCTTACACCTGACCCCACATATTAAGAACCAGTCCAACTCAATCCAACCCACCTTAAAAATATCCAAGTCCTTGAATCCACCCCACCTATTTTAAAAAATGAAAAAAAAAGGTACAAGCCCAAGCATGTGCCAGTGGCATCTTTAAGTCGCACTCAATTGGAGGCCTATGACCCATCTAGTGTTACCATGAGCTACACTTGGCAAGGTCGAGTTTCTCCTAGACAGGAAAATTGGTGCAGGCTAGATTGGACTGATTAATTTTTTGGATTTCATTAATTCTGATTGATGCTATTAGAGAGATTTGATTGCTATTTTGTTTTTTATTTCCATATACGCTGTAATCTCAATATGAGTATTTTTTTTCCCCTCATGCTTGATGTAATTTGGGGACTCTATTTAAAGGGCTCAAAATTCACTATTGTAGAAAATTGATCAGGGATGCATAAGATTTGGGTTGGAAGCTTTCTTCCAGTGCTTGGTGGTGATTATTAGGTTCCTATCCTTCTCCCATGCTTGGTGCTGATTCCAATAAACCCTAGCTGCTGATTCTCATGTTCTATTTTTCTGTTTTCATTGCTCGATACTGATTACAAGAGAACTCTGGGTGCTGATTCTTAAGTTCTATGCCTTTTCTTTATTCATTTTTTCCCCAAACAAATGTTATCCTTTGGCCTTGAGAGTTCATTGTCCTGCATCATATAGATTTTGTTATTATGGCAAGAAACTTTCAGAACTTTTAATTTGTCATAAAGGACTTTGGATGGAGAAATTTTCATATCGATTTCAATACTGCATAGCATTTATGTCAAAACCTGTTCCAGACATGCTCTTGCTAATGTTCAAAATTCTTTTGCAGATTTAGGAGCCTTGGGAAATTACCCTGGTTCCCCCTTTTTGCCCTCGGACTCAGAAATTTTGCTTGATTCTCCTGAGCAAGAGGATATAGGTAATGAAAATTGCAGATCTTGTTTTTGATTCTGGTGATTAGTAATGGGAGAGCATGATGCAAAGTATACATTTCAACAACACAGACATCTAAATGATAATCAGCTAGAACTTGAGCATTACATAAAGGTGATTTAATTCATTAAAATATCCATTGGGCGTCCACGCAAGGAAAGGATAGCTCTTTTATCGTAGTATCAAGTGTCAACATGGTTTGACCTGACCTGGCTTGCATTTAGGTCAAGGTTGATGTACTTTTAATTACAAATAAATTCTATATCTGAGTACCTCACATACTCTTTCAAGTTCTGTTTATGAGCAGTACCACATATCAATTATTTAATGGGATCAAGTGTACCCTGAGTTCCAATGAATTCCATAATTAAAATTTGGATGTGTTTCATGTGTTGCTGGTCATATGCTAATTGCTTTACCTGATTTCAGTGGAGGAGTTCTTTGTTGATTCTGTACCTGGACCACCATGCTCTCAATCAGATGAAGAGAAATCCTAGAGGTGAGGCACAACCCGTTTCGATTGAAATTGCTAGGATAGGATAAAGTCAGGTCAATAAATAAACATTTGCCATCCATTTACTTGGCATTTTGGGAGGTTTCTTTATTAACAAATTTGAACATTTTAGTTGGCTGGTTTATGACGCATTAGCGTGCAATACAAGTTATAATGTTCTTGTACTATCTTATCAAGCAGCTTTTATTATCTAGAAAGCTGAGGACCGTATTTGTTTGTAATCTTATATTTGGTTACATTCATGGGAACATTTCTATTTATAATGTGACAATTTCCCATGTTCCACTTCTACGTGACAAACCAACTAGACAATGGATGGATTTCTTATAGTGCTGTGCTGTCTACTTTTAGTTATTGTTTGCAGTGGAGTTAATATTTTTTTTTTATTGAATTAGCAGTGGAGTTAATATTGACAGACAGAGAATGATGTAAGCAATTGATTAATTTTATTTCGTACCTGTGCAAAGCTTGGTAAATAGTTTGATCTTTTTGGGAAGAACATAAAAGAAAGGCAGTTGTGGGATGGCGGAAGGTACGTGCCTTGTTTGGCGAGTGTAGTGCGGTTCGGTCTGTCTTGCCCCGTTTTTTCAGACCGAACTGCAATATGCAACAATCTATATTAAAAAAAAAAAAAAAAAAAAAAAAAAACCATTCACTGAAACTGACCAATCAAGCTGAAAGCCCGAAAGTGAAACCTTGCATCAGATCAGAACAGTGTGAATCGGTTTTGGACTTTTTGATAAATGTTTTTTGGGGCTTTTTGTAAGCCCAATGAAAAATGAACAAGCGAAGAGAATGAAATAATATAGAAAAGATAGGAACTCACAGCTTTATGATTTAAGAATATGCATATCATATTCATGACTATGAGCGTCACTACCGGTAGATACAATCCCAGTGTATATAAGTGAGGGAAAACCTTCTTATCTGCTCCATTATCATAAAAACGAGAGAGAGAGAACTAATAATTTAATAAGAAAATATAAAACAGAGGAAGAGAATGGGGGGACTTAACAGAACTATTGCTTCTTCTCGACCTTGAAGTTAAAGCTCTCGACTGTGCGACCTCTCTGGAGTCTGGGCCCCATGAATTCAACGCCATTCCATAAACTCATAATAAAAACATGTGGCTACATATGCAATTGGAGGCGGTACATGAGGTGAAGTGCACTAGTTAGACTGTTCATTTTAATCGGCACTTTTACTGATTACCACAAAAAAGAAAAAAGAGAGGAGACAATCCCTAGAGATTACACTGCAATTCTAGGGCATTTGATGCTATCTAGTATAGTGTCGAAAGGGTCTTTACAAAGTACTTCCACATAAAGATTGATTGTGAAAATTGGTTTTAGAAAGATCTTACAAATAATTATTCCATTGTTGGAATGAAAGAAATTTTTTTTTTTTTTTTTTTTGGAGAGAGTTTCACGCTCTTGATGATAATTCTTTATCATTAGACCTACCAATTAGTTTTTGGTATAGGTGGAGATTGAACTCTAAATCTCTTATACAATCATCAGAAACTTTACTAGTTGAGTTAACTGGAACCCATTGGAATGAAGAAAACTAAAAACAGACAAAGCCCACATAAAAAAGAACATCAATGATATATATGTGGTTCAACAATAGTCTATGCTCTTGAGTAGTTGTAAACACCCAATTTTACAACTTGCATTTAACTAACCGGTAGATCTTTTGATTTGTGATACAAAACAAATCTTGATGTTCTAACGATCTTAATGGTATGTCATGGGTTTTGATCGGACCACCTGATCAAAAGTTATCATACAAACAACTTTCAATGATCATGGCTCGCCTATACGATGGACCTGATCACATCCTATTTTAAACACTTAATTTTGATTGGTTCTTACAAGAATTAATTTGAAATTAATTAAGTGTAATTTTTGATTGGATTTCATTTTATTTCATTTTTTTTAAAGAAATAATAATTTTTTTTTCTTTATGGCATCTTATCTGCTCTTTTTATAAAAAAATAAATAAATAAATAAATAAAAATAAAAAATAAAATAAAATTTGGAGATATAATTCATGAAAAATTAAAAAAAAAAAACAGAGAAATGCTCAAAAAACGTCATTATCTTCAGCAGTAACTTAAATCGCATTTTTGGTCAGAAAATCGCATTTTCTCTATTTCTATAAAAGTTGTAGAGAATTAAATTTCCTTTCAAAAAACATCAATCCCGAATCAATTGGAATTTTGAGTAGCAAGTTATGGCCAAAATACGCAACAGGTGCAAAAGATAACACAAATTCAGCATTATCTTCAATTTTCTCTCAAAATTTCAAATGGGTTCAACATCAAATCTGTTCAAGCCTATCTAATAGACTTATCCTTTCCCTTTGCTTCAGAATAAAGATTTTTGAAAAATAAAATGGATAAAGAAACAGATACATCCTATGAAAAAATTCAAAAATGCTCAAAAGACATTACTATTTTCAGCAGCAATTTGAAACACATTTTTGGCATGGATAACGTTGAAATTTGGCTTTCTCTATTTCTGAAAAAGTTGTAGATAATTGAATTTCCTTTAAAAAAAAAAAACCCATCTTGAATCAATTGGAATTTTGAGCGGAAAATTAGAGCCAAAATACGAAGCAGGTGCAGCATCATTTCAAAATTTGAATGGGGATCAACACCAAATCTGTCCCAGCTCATTTAAACAGGTTATCTCCTCCCTTAGCTTCAGAAGAAAGCTAAATAACTTAGCTCTAAAGCTAAGCCATCCCTTCCCCTATAAATAGAGAAGACCTCTTCCATTTTCTGGACCCCGAATTCCCTCTAGAGAGCTAATGAGAAAGCAGAAAAGAAAAGCTATTGAGCAACCATTGTTTTTACTTTGGTTGTAGTTTAGTACTTTCTTGCTTTCTCCCTAGCCCTTTAAGTGATCACTTCCCCCTTTTAATTTATGTTGGTAAGTAGTTAATTTTTTTTTTTTTTTAATTCTTTATACATGCTAGAATAAATGCTTACAAATCATTATTCACTTCTTTTATTCTATGCTTGGATGAACATGCCTTTATGTCTTATTGGTTTTCTCTTACATGCTTAGATGAACACTTCTAGGCTAATACACAATTTTCTCTTGAATGCTTAGATGAGCACTTCTAGGCTAAAACACAACTTTCTCTTTAATACTTAGATGAACATGTCTAGGTAGTTGTTTTACTTTTTTAAATGCTTGAACAAACATGTCAAAGTATTTTGATTTTGTCTAGATAAACATGTCTAGGGTTTTTCCTTTACTTATCTTCATAATTGCTTGGATGATCAAATATGCTTAAAGGTTTTATTTTTTATTTGTTTCTCTTTGCAATTATGTTGATGACAAATAACATGACAATTTTGTTTTTTCTTCACATGCTTAGATGAACATGTCTAGGCTAGGAATTCTTTATTTATATTGATCTCTTGGATTAACATGCCATTACCTTAATTTTTTTTTACATTAAAATTGTTATCTAACAAGTTTTATTTATTTATTTATTGTTTCTCTTTATGTCAAATTCCCCTAACACATATTTATTTACAATTCCTGCAAATCACATGTTTATATGACATATTCTTTGTATTTGTTTGACATGACATGACATTGGCCACCTTAAGGAGACTGATTTTACAGGGCGAGATGGGTGCTTAATCCCTTCCCATCTCGTAAATTAGCCTCCAAACCAAGATCAAGGGTTCTAGACAATGCTCTTGTATATACAATTTTACTTTTTTTTTAGAATGTAACTAGGAAATAAAGCAATGTAATTTACTTTTCTTAGATTGTATATAGGACAAAAAGCATTGTAAATTTTTGTTACAAAATTTGATGTAAATTGTCATATACATTAATACAACAGAAGTATTTTTCATTGAAGGTTTTCTTATTTTTCCTTTTAAATTAAATAAGTGGCGATTCCATGTAAAACCCTCGATCTAGGGGGAAGTACATTTTACAGTAGTAAAGGATGAATTCACTATATCAAAAGAGAAATTACAAGGTGCTTACATACTCAAAGAGCAATCACAAATAACAAAATCTTTTTAAGGCTATCTCAATCTAATTAAAAGTATTTCTATATATGGGAGAACCCCTGGACCTAAGTGACAAAATCCTTTGCATTATTATTTATTGAAAGGATTTCGATGCTTAATCTTTGGTGGATATGGAATAATTTTTTTAGTGGGCAAAAAAACCGAATTACTTCTTTATTTATTTATTTATTTATTTTAAAGTAAGAATAGGCCCTCCTTCCATTTCATTAAAAAAATAAAAAATAAAATTAAGATTAATTTTTTTTCTATTTTTTTCGGAATTTTCTTCCCCGTGTCGAGTATGAACAGAATTCAGGACTAAAATTTTTTTCTCACTTTCTCGGCCTCTCTTAACCCGTTTTGGATAGAAATAATGCCGGAATTAAGTTTTTTAATTTTTTGAATTTTTTTGCTATTTTTTTTGGAATTTTCTAGCTCTGGTTAGGTAGGAACAGAATTCCGGACTAAATTTTTTTTTTTTCTCTTTCTCGGCCTATCTCATCCCGTTTTGGGTAAAAATAATGTCGGAAAGAGGTTTTTTAATTTTTTGAATTTTTTTGCTATTTTTTTTCGGAATTTTCTTCCCCGGGTCAAGTATGAACGGAATTCGGGACTAAAATTTTTTTCTCCCTTTCTCAGCCTATCTCATCCCGTTTTGGCTAAAAATAATACCAGAAAGAGGTTTTTTTAATTTTTTGAATTTTTTTGTTATTTTTTTCGGAATTTTCTTGCCCGGGTCGAGTACAAACGGAATTCGGGACTAAAATTTTTTTTCTCTTTCTTGGCCTATCTCATCCTCGTTTTCACTATAAATAATGCCGGAATTAAGGTTTTTAAATTTTTGAATTTTTTTGCTATTTTTTTTGGAATTTTCTATCTCGGGTTGGGTAGGAATAGAATTCGGGACTAAATATTTTTTTTTCCTCTTTCTCAGCCTATCTCATCCTGTTTTGGCAAAAAATAATGCCGGAAAGAGGTTTTCTAATTTTTAGAATTTTTTTGCTATTTTTTTGGAATTTTCTTGCCCGGGTCGAGTATGAACGAAATTTGGGACTAAATTTTTTTCTCGCTTTCTTGGCCTATCTCATCCAGTTTTGGCTGAAAATAATGCCGGAAAGAGGTTTCTGAATTTTTTGAATTTTTCTGCTATTTTTTTCGGAATTTTCCTGCCCGGGTCGAGTATTAACGGAATTCGGGACTAAAATTTTTTTCTCGCTTTCTCGACCTATCTCATCCCGTTTGGGCTAAAAATAATGCCGAAAAGAGATTTTTTAATTTTTTGAATTTTTTGCTATTTTTTTTGGAATTTTCTTGCCCAGGTCGAGTATAAACAGAATTCGGGACTAAATTTTTCTATCTCTTTCTTGACCCTCTCAACCCGTTTCGGATAGAAATAATGCGGGAATTAACTTTTTTAATTTTTTGAAATTTTTTCTATTTTTTTTGGAATTTTCTAGCTTGGGTTTGGTAGGAAGAGAATTCGGGACTAAATTTTTTTTTTTTTTCTCTTTCTCGGCCTATCTCATCCCGTTTTGGCTAAAAATAATGCCGAAAAGAGGTTTTTTAATTTTTTGAATTTTTTTGCTATTTTTTTGGAATTTTCTTGCACGGGTCAAGAATGAACGAAATTTGGGGCTAAAATTTTCTCTCTCTTTCTCGGCTTATCTCATCCCGTTTTGGCAATAAATAATGCTGGAAAGAGGTTTTTTAATTTTTTGAATTTTTTTACTATTTTTTTCGGAATTTTCTTGCCCGGGTCGAGTATGAACGGAATTCGGGACTAAATTTTTTTTCTCTCTTTCTTGAAGTATCTCATCCCGTTCTGGCAATAAATAATGCCGGAAAGAGGTTTTTTAATTTTTTGAATTTTTTTGCTATTTTTTTCGGAATTTTCTTACCCGGGTTGAGTATGAACGGAATTCAGGACTAAATATATTTTTTTTTTCTCTTTCTCAGCTTATCACATCCCGTTTTGGCTAAAAATAATGCAGGAAAGAGGTTTTTTAATTTTTTGAATTTTTTTGCTATTTTTTTCGGAATTTTCTTGCCCGGGTCGAGTATGAATGGAATTCGGGACTAAAATTTTTTTCTCCCTTTCTCGGCCTATCTCATCCCGTTTTGGCTAAAAATAATACCGGAAAGAGGTTTTTCAATTTTTTGAATTTTTTTGCTATTTTTCTCGGAATTTTCTTGCCCGGGTCGAGTATGAACAGAATTCGGGACTAAAATTTTTTTCTCACTTTCTTGGCCTATCTCATCCCGTTTTGGATAAAAATAATGCAGGAAAGAGGTTTTTTAATTTTTTGAATTTTTTTACTATTTTTTTCGAAATTTTCTTGCCTGGGTCGAGTATGAACGGAATTCGGGACAAAATTTTTTTTCTCTTTTTCGGCCTATCTCATCCTATTTTGGCTAAAAATAATGCCGGAAAGAGGTTTTTTTAATTTTTTGATTTTTTTTTTCGGAATTTTCTTGCCCGGGTCGAGTATGAACGGAATTTGGGACTAAATTTTTTTTTCTCTTTTTCAGCCTATCTCATCTCGTTTTGGCTAAAAATAATACCGGAAAGAGGTTTTCTAATTTTTTGAATTTTTTTGCTATTTTTTTTCGAAATTTTCTTCCCTGTGCCGGGTATGAACGAAATTCGGGACTAAAATTTTTTTTTTCCCTTTCTCATCTATCTCATCCAGGTTTGTGTAAAAATAGCGTCGGAATGATGTTTTTTTATTTATTTTTTTCAATTTTTAGCTGTTTTTTTTGGAAATGGAAGCCCGGCTCGGGTAGGAACGGAATTCGGGACTAAAATTTTTCTCTCTTTCTTGGCCTCCCTCAACCCTTTTTGGATGGAAATAATGCCGGAATAAAGTTTTTTAATTTTTTGAATTTGTTTGCTATTGTTTTCGGAATTTTCTTGCCCAAGTTGAGTATGAACGGAATTCGAGAGTAAAATTTTTTTTTTTCTCTTTCTCGGCCTATCTCATCCCTTTTTGGCTAAAAATAATGCTGGAAAGGGGTTTTTTATTTTTTTGCTATTTTTTCGGAATTTTCTTGCCCGGGTAGAGTATGAACGGAATTCGGGACTAAAATTTATTTCTCTCTTTCTCGGCCTATCTCATCCCTTTTTGGCTAAAAATAATACTGGAAAATGGTTTTTTTTATTTTTTTTGCTATTTTTTGGGAATTTTCTTGCCCAGGTCGAGTATGAACGGAATTCGGGACTAAAATTTTTTTGTCTCTTTCTCGGCCTATGTCATCCCATTTTGGCTAAAAATAACACCGGAAAGAGTTTTTTTTTTAATTTTTTGAATTTTTCTGCTATTTTTTTCGGAATTTTTTTTGCCCGGATCGAGTATGAACGGAATTCGGGACTAAAAATTTTTTCTCGCTTTCTCAGCCTATCTCATCCCGTTTTGGCTAAAAATATTGCCGGAAAGAGGTTTTTGAATTTTTTGCTATTTTTTTGGAATTTTCTTGCCCAGGTCGAGTATGAACAGAATTCGGGACTAAATTTTTTTCTCTCTTTCTCGACCTCTCTCAACCCGTTTCGGATAGAAATAATTCAGGAATTAACTTTTTTAATTTTTTGAATTTTTTTTCTATTTTTTTCGGAATTTTCTAGCTTGGGTTTAGTAGGAACAGAATTCGGGACTAAATTTTTTTTTTTTCTCTTTCTCGGCCAATCTCATCCTGTTTTGGCTAAAAATAACGTCGGAAAGAGGTTTTTTAATTTTTTGAATTTTTTTGCTATTTTTTTGGAATTTTCTTGCCCGGGTCGAGTATGAACGAAATTTGGGGCTAAATTTTTTTCTCGCTTTCTCAGCCTATCTCATCCCGTTTTGGCTAAAAATAATGCAAGAAAGAGGTTTTTTAATTTTTTGAATTCTTTTGCTATTTTTTTCGGAATTTTCTTGCCCGGTTCGAGTATGAACGAAATTCGGGACTAAATTTTTTTCTCGCTTTCTCGGCCTATCTCATCCCATTTTGGCTAAAAATAATGCAGGAAAGAGGTTTTTTTTTTTTTATTTTTTTGAATTCTTTTGCTATTTTTTTCGGAATTTTCTTGCTCGGTTCGTGTGTGAACGAAATTCGGGACTAAATTTTTTTCTCTCTTTCTCGGCCTATCTCATCCTGTTTTGGCTAAAACTAATGCAGGAAAGAGGTTTTTTTTTTTTTTTTTTTTTTTTTTTGGAATTCATTTGCTATTTTTTTCGGAATTTTCTTGCCCGGTTCGAGTATGAACGAAATTCGGGACTAAATTTTTTTCTCTCTTTCTCGGACTATCTCATCCCGTTTTGGCTAAAAATATTGCCGGAAAGAGGTTTTTAAATTTTTTGAATTTTTTGCTTTTTTTTTGGAATTTTCTTGCCCAAGTCGAGTATGAACAGAATTCGGGACTAAATTTTTCTCTCTCTTTCTTGACCTCTCTCAACCCGTTTCGGATAGAAATAATGCGGGAATTAACTTTTTGAATTTTTTTTTTCTATTTTTTTTCAGAATTTTCTAGCTTGGGTTTAGTAGGAACAGAATTCGGGACTATTTTTTTTTTTCTCTCTTTCTCAGCCAATCTCATCCTGTTTTGGCTAAAAATAACGCCGGAAAGAGGTTTTTTAATTTTTTTGCTATTTTTTTGGAAGTTTCTTGCCCGGGTCGAGTATGAACGAAATTTGGGGCTAAATGTTTTTCTCGCTTTCTCAGCCTATCTCAACCCGTTTTGGCTAAAAATAATGCCAGAAAGAGGTTTCTGAATTTTTTAAATTTTCTGCTATTTTTTTCGAAATTTTTTGGCCCGGGTCGAGTATGAACGGAATTCGGGACTAAAATTTTCTTCTCTCTTTGTCAGCTTATCTCATCCCGCTTCGGCTAAAAATAACGCTGGAAAGAGCTTTTTTAATTTTTTGAATTTTTTTGCTATTTTTTTCGGAATTTTTTCATCCGAGTCGAGTATGAATGGAATCGGGACTAAATTTTTTTTTTTTTCTCTCTTTCTTGGAGTATCTCATCCCGTTTTGGTTATAAATAATGCCGGAAGGAGGTTTTTTAATTTTTTGAATTTTTTTCGAAATTTTCTTACCCGGGTCGAGTATGAACGGAATTCGGGACTAAAATTTTTTTTGTCTCTTTCTCAGCTTATCTCACCCCCCGTTTTGGCTAAAAATAAAGCTGGAAAGAGGTTTCTTAATTTTTTGAATTTTTTGCTATTTTTTTTGTAATTTTCTTTCCCGGGTAGAGTATGAATAGAATTCGGGGCTAAAATTGTTTTTCTCTTTTTCTCGGCCTATATCATCCCGTTTTGGCTAAAAATAACACCGGAAAGAGGTTTTTTAATTTTTTCAATTTTTTTGCTATTTTTTTGGAATTTTCTTGCCCGGGTCAAGTATGAACGAAATTTGGGGCTAAATTTTTTTTCTCGCTTTCTTAGCCTATCTCATCCTGTTTTGGCTAAAAATAATGCCAGAAAGAGGTTTCTGAATTTTTTCAATTTTTCTGTTATTTTTTTCGGAATTTTCTTGCTCGGGTCGAGTATGAACGGAATTCGGGACTAAAATTTTTTTCTCGCTTTCTTTGCCTATCTCATCCCGTTTTGGCGAAAAATAATGCGGGAAAGAGGTTTTTTAATTTTTTTTTAATTTTTTTGCTATTTTTTTCGGAATTTTCTTGCCCGAGTTGAGTACGAACGGAATTCAGGACTAAAATTTTTTTCTCTCCTTTTCAGCTTATCTCAACCCTTTTTGGCTAAAAATAATGCCGGAAAGAGGTTTTTAAATTTTTTTGAATTTTTTTGCTATTTTTTTCGAAATTTTCTTCCCCGTGCTGGGTATGAACGGAATTCGGGACTATATTTTTTTTTTCCCTTTCTCATCTATCTCATCCCGGTTTGTGTAAAAATAGCATCGGAATGATATTTATTTTTTTCAATTTTTTCGCTATTTTTTTGGAAATGGAAGCCCGGCTCGGGTAGGAACGGAATTTGGGACTAAAATTTTTCTCCCTCTTTCTTGGCCTCTCTGAACCCTTTTTGGATGGAAATAATGCCAGAATTAAGTTTTTTAATTTTTTGAATTTGTTTGCTATTTTCTTCAGAATTTTCTTGCCCAAGTCCAGTACGAATGGAATTCGGGTGTAAAATTTTTTTTTCTCTTTCTCAGTGTATCTCATCCCTTTTTGGCTAAAAATAATGCTGGAAAGGGGTTTTTTATATTTTTGCTATTTTTTGGGAATTTTCATGCCCAGGTCGAGTATGAACGGAATTCAGGACTAAAATTTATTTCTCTCTTTCTCGGTCTATCTCATCCCTTTTTGACTAAAAATAATACTGGAAAATGGTTTTTTATTTTTTTGCTATTTTTTCGGAATTTTATTGCCCAGGTCGAGTATGAATGGAATTCGGGACTAAAATTTTTTTCTCTCTTTCTCGGCCAATCTCAACCCGTTTTGGCAAAAAATAATACCGGAAATAGGTTTTTTAATTTTTTGAATTTTTCTGCTATTTTTTTCGGAATTTTCTTGCCCGGGTCGAGTATGAACGAAATTCGGGAATAAAATTTTTTTTCCCGCTTTCTCGACCTATCTCATCCCGTTTTGGCTAAAAATAATGTCGGATAGAGGTTTTTTAATTTTTTGCTATTTTTTTGGAATTTTCTTGCCCAGGTCGAGTATGAACAAAATTCGGGACTAAATTTTTTTCTCCCTTTCTCGGACTCTCTCAACCTGTTTCGGATAGAAATAATGCGGGAATTAACTTTTTTAATTTTTTGAATTTTTTTTTCTTTTTTTTTTTTTGGAATTTTCTAGCTTGGGTTTAGTAGGAAGAGAATTCGGGACTTAATTTTTTTTTTTCTCTTTCTCGGCCAATCTCATCCTATTTTGGCTAAAAATAATGCCGGAAAGAGGTTTTTTTTTTTTTTTTTTTTTTTTGTGCTATTTTTTTGGAATTTTCTTCCCCGGGTCGAGTATGAATGAAATTTGGGGCTAAATTTTTTTCTCACTATCTCAGCCAATCTCATCCTGTTTTGGCCAAAAATAATGCCAGAAAGAGGTTTTTGAATTTTTTGAATTTTTCTGTTTTTTTTTTTTTTTTCGGAATTTTCTTACCCGGTTCGAGTATGAACGGAATTCGGGACTAAAATTTTCTACTCTCTTTCTCGGCTTATCTCATCCCATTTCGGCTAAAAGTAGCACTGGAAAGAGGTTTTTTAATTTTTTGAACTTTTTTGCTTTTTTTTTCGGAATTTTCTTGCCCGGGTCATGTAGGAACGGAATTTGGGACTAAAATTTTTTTCTCTCTTTCTCGGCCTCTCTCAACCCGGTTTGGATATAAATAATGCCAGAATTAAGTTTTCAAATTTTTTGAAGTTTTTTGCTATTTTTTTTGGAATTTTCCAGCTCGGGTTGGGTAGGAACAGAATTCGGGACTAATATTTTTTTTTCTCTTTGTCGGCCTATCTCATCCCGTTTTGGCTAAAAATAATTCCGGACAGAGGGATTTTAATTTTTTGAATTTTTTTGGGTTCGAGTATGAACTAAATTCGGGACTAAATTTTTTTCTCGCTTTCTCGGCCTATCTCATCCCGTTTTGGCTAAAAATAATGTAGGAAAGAGGTTTTTTAATTTTTTGAATTTTTTTACTATTTTTTTCGGAAT
This sequence comes from Quercus robur, assembly GCF_932294415.1. Lineage (NCBI taxonomy): Eukaryota > Viridiplantae > Streptophyta > Magnoliopsida > Fagales > Fagaceae > Quercus > Quercus robur. The sequence continues at coordinate 35,588,297 of NC_065537.1, read as the reverse complement.
TTTCTTGCCCGGGTCAAGTATGAACGGAATTTGGGACTAAAATTTTTTTTCTCACTTTCTCGGCCTATCTCGTCCCGTTTTAGCTAAAAATAATGTCGGAAAAAGGTTTTTGAATTTTTTTGAATTTTTTTTCTATTTTTTTTGGAATTTTCTTGCGCGGGTCGAGTTTGAACGGAATTCGGGACTAAAATTTTTTTTTTCTCTTTCTCGGCCAATATCATCCCGTTTTGGCTAAAAATAATGCTGGAAAGTGGTTTTTTAAATTTTTTTTTTTTGCTATTTTTTTCTGAATTTTCTTGCCCGGGTCGAGTTTGAACGGAATTCGGGACTAAATTTTTTTTCTCTCTTTCTTGAAGTATCTCATCCCGTTCTGGCAATAAATAATGTCGGAAAGAGGTTTTTTAATTTTTTGAATTTTTTTACTATTTTTTTTCGAACTTTTCTTGCCCGAGTCGAGTATGAACGGAATTCGGGACTAAAATTTTTTTCTCTCTTTCTTGAAGTATCTCATCCCATTCTGGCAATAAATAATGCCGGAAAGAGGTTTTTTAATTTTTTGAATTTTTTTGCTATTTTTTCGGAATTTTCTTACCCGGGTTGAGTATGAACGGAATTCAGGACTAAAATTTTTTTCTTTCTTTCTCAGCTTATCACATCCCGTTTTGGCTAAAAATAATGCTGGAAAGAGATTTTTTTTTTTTTTTTTTTTTTGCTATTTTTTTAGGAATTTTCTTGCCTGGGTCGAGTATGAACGGAATTCGGGGCTAAAATTTTTTTCTCTTTTTCTCGGCCTATCTCATCCCGTTTTGGCTAAAAATAATACCGGAAAGAGGTTTTTCAATTTTTTGAATTTTTTTACTATTTTACTCGGAATTTTCTTGCTCGGGTCGAGTATGAACGGAATTCGGGACTAAAATTTTTTTCTCACTTTCTTGGCCGATCTCGTCCCGTTTTGGCTAAATATAATGCAAGAAAGAGGTTTTTTAATTTTTTGAATTTTTTTGCTATTTTTTTCGGAATTTTCTTGCCCGGGTCGAGAATGAACGGAATTCGGAACAAAATTTTTTTCCTCTTTTTTTCGGCCTATCTCATCCTATTTTGGCGAAAAATAATGCCGGAAACAGGTTTTTTTTAATTTTTTGATTTTTTTTTTCGGAATTTTCTTGCCCGGGTCGAGTATGAACTGAATTTGGGACTGGAATTTTTTTTTTTCTCTTTTTCAGCATATCTCATCCCGTTTTGGCTAAAAATAATGTTGGAAAGAGGTTTTTTAACTTTTTGAATTTTTTGCTATTTTTTTGGAATTTTCTTGCCCAAGTCGATTATGAATAGAATTCGGGACTAAATTTTTTTCTCTCTTTCTCGACCTCTCTCAACCCGTTTCGGATAGAAATAATGCGGGAATTAACTTTTTGAATTTTTTTTCAATTTTTTTTGGAATTTTCTAGCTTGGATTTAGTAGGAACAGAATTCAGGACTAAATTTTTTTTTTTCTTTTCTCTTTCTCGGCCAATCTCATCCTGTTTTGGCTAAAAATAACGCCGGAAAGAGGTTTTTAATTTTTTGAATTTTTTTGCTATTTTTTGGGGCTAACTTTTTTTCTCGCTTTCTCAGCCTATCTCATCCCGTTTTGGCTAAAAATAATGCCAGAAAGAGGTTTCTGAAATTTTTTAAATTTTCTGCTATTTTTTTCGAAATTTTTTGGCCCGGGTCGAGTATGAACGGAATTCGGGACTAAAATTTTCTTCTCTCTTTGTCGGCTTATCTCATCTCGCTTCGGCTAAAAATAACGCTGGAAAGAGCTTTTTTAATTTTTTGAATTTTTTTGCTGTTTTGTTCGGAATTTTTTTATCCGAGTCAAGTATGAACGGGATTCGGGACTAAAATTTTTTTTTCTCTCTTTCTTGGAGTATCTCATCCCGTTTTGGTTATAAATAATGCCGGAAGGAGGTTTTTTCATTTTTTGAATTTTCTTCGAAATTTTCTTACCCGGGTCGAGTATGAACGGAATTCGGGACAAATTTTTTTTGTCTCTTTCTCAGCTTATCTCACCCCCCGTTTTGGCTAAAAATAAAGCTGGAAAGAGGCTTTTTAATTTTTTTTAAAAAAAATTAGTTTTCTCTTTTTCTCGGCCTATATCATCCCGTTTTGGCTAAAAATAATACCGGAAAGAGGTTTTTTAATTTTTTCAATTTTTTTGGAATTTTCTTGCCCGGGTCAAGTATGAACGAAATTTGGGGCTAAATTTTTTTTCTCGCTTTCTCAGCCTATCTCATCCCGTTTTAGCTAAAAATAATGCCAGAAAGAGGTTTCTGAATTTTTTCAATTTTTCTGCTATTTTTTTCGGAAATTTTTTTGCTCGGGTTGAGTATGAACGGAATTCGGGACTAAAATTTTCTTCTCTCTTTGTCGGCTTATCTCAACCCGTTTCGGCTAAAAATAACGCTGGAAAGAGGTTTTTTAGTTTTTTCAATTTTTTTGCTATTTTGTTCGGAATTTTCTTGCTCGGGTTGAGTATGAACGGAATTCGGGACTAATTTTTTTTTTTTTCTCTTTCTTGGAGCATCTCATCCCGTTTTGGTTATAAATAATGTCGGAATGAGGTTTTTTAATTTTTTGAAATTTTTCGGCATTTTCTTACCCGAGTCGAGTATGAATGGAATTCGGGACTAAAATTTTTTTCTCGCTTTCTTTGCCTATCTCATCCTGTTTTGGCTAAAAATAATGTCGGAATGAGGTTTTTTAATTTTTTGAATTTTTTTACTATTTTTTCAGAATTTTCTTACCCGAGTTGAGTATGAACGAAATTCAGGACTAAATTTTTTTTTTTTCTCTTTTTCAGCTTATCTCATCCCGTTTTGGCTAAAAATAATGCCGGAAAGAGGTTTTTAAATTCTTTTGAATTTTTTTGCTATTTTTTTCGAAATTTTCTTCCCCGTGCCGGGTATGAACGGAATTCGGGACTAAATTTTTATTTTTTCCCTTTCTCTCAGCCTATTTTGGCTAAAAATAATGTCGGAAAGAGGTTTTTTAATTTTTTGAAAATTTTTGCTATTTTTTGGAATTTTCTTGCCCGGGTCGAGTATGAACGAAATTTGGGGCTAAATTTTTTCTCACTATCTCAGCCAATCTCATCCCGTTTTGCCTAAAAATAATGCCAGAAAGTGGTTTCTGAATTTTTTGAATTTTTCTGTTTTTTTTTTTCGGAATTTTCTTGCTCGGTTCTAGTATGAACGGAATTTGGGACTAAAATTTTCTTCTATCTTTCTCGGCTTACCTCATCCCGTTTCGGCTAAAAATAACACTGGAAAGAGGTTTTTTAGTTTTTTGAACTTTTTTGCTATTTTTTTTCGGAATTTTCTTGCCCGGGTCGAGTGGGAACGGAATTTGGGACTAAAATTTTTTTCTCTCATTCTCGGCCTCTCTCAACCTGATTTGGATATAAATAATGCCGGAATTAAGTTTTCAAATTTTTTGAATTTTTTTGCTATTTTTTTTGGAATTTTCTAACACCGGTAGGGTAGGAACAAAATTCGGGACTAAAATTTTTTTCTCTCTTTGTCAGCCTATCTCATCCCGTTTTGGCTAAAAATAATTCCGGACAGAGGGTTTTTAAGTTTGTGAATATTTTTGCAATTTTTTTTTGAATTTTCTTGTCCGGTTCGAGTATGAACTAAATTCGGGACTAAATTTTTTTCTCGCTTTCTTGGTTTATCTCATCCCGTTTCAGCTAAAAATAATGTTGGAACGAGGTTTTTGAATTTTTTTGCTATTTTTTTCGGAATTTTCTTGCCCGGGTCGAGTATGAACGGAATTCGAGGCTAAAACTTTTACTCTCTTTTCCGGCCTATCTCATTCCGTTTTGGTTAAAAATAATGCCGGAAAGACGTTTTTTAATTTTTTAATTTTTCTTTCTATTTTTTTCAGAATTTTCTTGCCCGGGTCGAGTTTGAATGGAATTCGGGACTAGAATTTTTTTTTCTCTTTCTCAACCTATCTCATCCCGGTTTGTATAGAAATAGCGTCGGAATGATGTTTTTCTGTTTTTTGAATTTTTTAGCTATTTTTCTCTGTAATGGAAGCTCAGGTATGAACGTAATTCAGGACTAAAATTTTTTTTTCTCTTTCTTGGCTTCTCTCAACCCGTTTTGGATAGAAATAATGCTAGAATTAAGTTTTTTAATTTTTTTGCTATTTTTTTGGAATTTTCTGGCTCGGGTTGTGTAGGAACAGAATTCGGGACTAAAATTTTTTTCTCACTTTCTCGGCCTTTCTCATCCCGTTTTGGCTAAAAATAATGCCGGAAAGAGGTTTTTTATTTTTTTGAATTTTTTTGCTATTTTTTTCGGAATTTTCTTGCCCTTGTCGAGTATGAACGGAATTTGGGACTAAATTTTTTTTTCTCTTTCTCGGTCTCCCTCAACCCGTTTTCGATAGAAATAATGTCGAAATTAACTTTTTTAATTTTTTGAGTTTTTTGCTATTTTTTTTTGGAATTTTCTAGCTCGGGTTGTGTAGGAACAGAATTTGAGACTAAATTTTTTTTCTTTCTTTCTCGACCTACCTCATCCTGTTTTGGCTAAAAATAATGCTGGAAAGAGATTTTTTTAATTTGTTTGCTATTTTTTTCAAAATTTTCTTGCCCGGGTCAAGTATGAACGGAATTCGGGACAAAAATTGTTTTCTCTCTTTCTCAGGCCTCTCTCCACCCGTTTTGGATAGAAATAATGCTGGAATTAAATTTTTTAAGTTTTTGAATTTTTATGCTATTTTTTTTTTGGAATTTTCTAGCTCGGGTTGGGTTCGAATAGAATTCGGGACTAAAATTTTTTTGTCTCTTTCTCGGCTTACCTCATCCAGTTTTGGCAAAAAATAATGCTGGGAAGAGGTTTTTTAATTTTTGTAATTTTTTTGCTATTTTTTTCGGAATTTTCTTGCTCTGGTCGAGTATGAACGGAATTCGGGAGTAAAATTTTTTTTTCTCTTTTTCGGCACATCTCATCCCGTTTTGGCTAAAAATAATGAAGGAAAATGGTTTTTTAATTTTTTCGTTTTTTTTTTGGAAGTTTCATGCCTGGGTCGAGTATGAACGGAATTCGGTACTAAAATTTTTTTTTTCTCTTTCTCGGCCTATCTCATGCCGTTTTGGCCAAAAATAATGTCGGAAAGAGGTTTTTTAATTTTTTAATATTTTTGCTATTTTTTTCGAAATTTTCTTCCTCGGGTCGAGTATGTACGGAATTCGGGAGTAAAATTTTTTTCTCTCTTTCTCGGCTTATCTCACCCCGTTTCTATCAAAAAATAATGCCAGAAAAACGTTTTTTAATTTTTTGATTTTTTTCTGTTTTTTTTCAGAAATTTCTTACCCGGGTCGTGTATGAACGGATCGGGACGAAATTTTTTTTTTCTCTATCTCTCCTTATCTCATCCCGATTTGTATAGAAATAGCGTCGGGATGACGTTTTTCAATTTTTTGAATTTCTTAGCTATTTTTTTGTAAATGGAAGCCCAGCTCGGATAGGAATGGAATTCGGGACTAAAATTTTTTTCTCTCTTCCTCGGGTCGAGTATGTACGGAATTCGGGAGTAAAATTTTTTTTTTTTTTTTTTTTTTTTCCTGTATCTCGGCCTATCTCATCCCGTTTTGGCTAAAAATAATGCCGGAAAGAGGTTTCTTAATTTTTTGATTTTTTTTCCATCTTTTTCAGAATTTTCTTTCTCGGGTCGAGTATGAACGGAATTCGGGACTAAATTTTTTTTCTCTCTTTCTCGGCCTACCTCATCCCGTTTTGGCAAAAAATAATGCTGGGAAGAGGGTTTTTTAATGTTTTGAATTTTTTTCAATTTATTTCGGAATTTTCTTGCCCAAGTCGAGTATGAACGGAATTCGGGAGTAAAATTTTTTTCTCGCTTTCTCGGCCTATCTCATCTTGTTTTGGCAAAAAATAATGTAGGAAAGAGGTTTTTTAATTTTTTGAATTTATTTACTATTTTTTTCGGAATTTTTTTGCCCGGGTCGAGTATGAACGGAATTTGGAACTAAAATTTTTTTCTCGCTTTCTCGGCCTATCTCATCCCGTTTTAGCTAAAAATAATGCCGGAAAGAGGTTTTTGAATTTTTTAAATTTTTTCCTATTTTTTTCGGAATTTTCTTGCATAGGTCGAGTTTGTACGGAATTCGAGACTAAATTTTTTTTTTTCTCTTCCTCGGCCAATCTCATCCCGTATTGGCTAAAAATAATGCCAGAAAGTGGTTTTTTAATTTTAATTTTTTTTGCTATTTTTTTCTGAATTTTCTTGCCCGGGTCGAGTATGAACGGAATTCGGGACTAAAATTCTTTTCTCGCTTTCTCGGCCTATCTCTTCCGGTTTTGGCTAAAAATAATGCCGGAAAGAGGTTTTTGAATTTTTTTTTCTTTTTTTTACGGAATTTTCTTGCTCGGGTCGAGTTTGAACGGAATTCGGGACTAAAATTTTTTTCTCTCTTTCTCAGCCTATCTCATCCCGTTTTGGCTAAAAATAATGCCAAAAAGAGGTTTTTTAATTTTTTAATTTTTTTTTGGAATTTTCTTGCCCGGGTCAAGTATGAACAGAATTCGAGACCAAATTTTTTTCTCGCTTTCATGGCCAATCTCATCCCGATTTGTCTAAAAATAATTCCGGAAAGAGGTTTTTTCATTTTTTTGCTATTTGTTTTCGGAATTTTCTTGCCCGGCTTGGGCAGGAATGAAAATTCGGGTCTAAATTTTTTTTTTCTCTTTCCCGGGATTTCACATCCTGTTCTGGCTAGAAATAATGCCGGAAGGAGGTTTTTTAATTTTTTAATTTTCTGCTATTTTTTTCGGAATTTTCTTGCCCTGGTCGAGTATGAACGAAATTCGGTACTAAAATTTTTTCTCTCTTTGTCGGCCTATCTCATCACGTTTTGGCTAAAAATAATTCTGGAAAGAGGGTTTTTAATTTTTTGAATTTTTTAGCAATTTTTTTCGGAATTTTCTTGACTGGTTCGAGTATGAACGAAATTTGGGACTAAATTTTTTTCTCGCTTTCCCGGCCTATCTCATCCCGTTTTGGCTAAAAGAAATGCCAGATAGAGGTTTTTTAATTTTTTGATTTTTTTTTTTCGGAATTTTCTCCCCTGGGTCGAGTACGAACGGAATTCGGGACTAAAATTTTTTTCTCTCTTTGTCGGCCTATCTCATCCCGTTTTGGCTAAAAATAATGCTGGAAAGAGGTTTTTCAATTTTTTGAATTTTTTTGCTATTTTTTTCGGAATTTTCTTGCCCAGGTCGAGTATGAACGGAACTCGGGACTAAAATTTTTTTCTCTCGTTCTCGACCTATCTCATCCCGTTTTGGCTAAAAGAAATGCCAGATAGAGGTTTTCTAATTTTTTGATGTTTTTTTCGGAATTTTCTCCCCTGGGTCGAGTACGAACGGAATTCGGGACTAAAATTTTTTTCTCTCTTTGTCGGCCTATCTCATCCCGTTTTGGCTAAAAATTATGCCGAAAAGAGGTTTCTTAATTTTTTGAATTTTTTTCTATCTTTTTCGGAATTTTCTTTCTCGGGTCGAGTATGAACGAAATTCGGGACTAAATTTTTTTCTCGCTTTCTCGGCCTATCTCATCCCGTTTTGGCTAAAAATAATGCAAGAAAGAGGTTTTTTAATTTTTTGAATTCTTTTGCTATTTTTTTCGGAATTTTCATGCTCGGTTCGAGTATGAATGAAATTCGGGACTAAATTTTTTTCCCGCTTTCTTAGCCTATCTCATCCCGTTTTGGCTAGAAATATTGCAGGAAAGAGGTTTTTTAATTTTTTGAATTCTTTTGCTATTTTTTTCGGAATTTTCTTGCCCGTATCGAGTATGAACGGAATTCGAGACTAAAATTGTTTTCTCTTTTTCTCGGCCCCTCTCAACCCGTTTTGGATAGAAATAATGCTGAAATTAAGTTTTTTTAATTTTTTGAATTTTTTTGCTATTTTTTTTTAATTCTCTAGCTCTGGTTAGGATGGAATAGAATTCGGGACTAAAATTATTTTCCCTCTTTCTCGGCCTACCTCATCCCGTTTTGGCTAAAAATAATGTGGGGAAGAGGTTTTTTAATTTTTTGAATTTTTTTCGGAATTTTCTTGCCCGGTTCGAGCATGAACGGAATTCGAGGCTAAAACTTTTACTCTCTTTTTCGGCCTATCTCATTCCGTTTTGGTTAAAAATAATGCCGGAAAGAGGTTTTTTAATTTTTTAATTTTTCTTTCTATTTTTTTCAGAATTTTCTTGCTCGGGTCGAGTTTGAATGGAATTCGAGACTAGAATTTTTTTCTCTCTTTCTCAACCAATCTCATGCCGGTTTGTATAGAAATAGCGTCGGAATGATGTTTTTCTATTTTTTGAATTTTTTATCTTTTTTTCTCTGAAATGGAAGCTCGGGTAGGAACGTAGTTCGGGACTAAAATTTTTTTTTCTCTTTCTTGGCTTCTCTCAACCCGTTTTGGATAGAAATAATGTTGGAATTAAGTTTTTTAATTTTTTTGCTATTTTTTTGGAATTTTCTGGCTCGGGTTGTGGAGGAACATAATTCGGGACTAAAATTTTTTTCTCACTTTCTTGGCCTTTCTCATCCCGTTTTGGCTAAAAATAATGCCGGAAAGAGGTTTTTTAATTTTTTGAATTTTTTTGTTATTTTTTTCGGAATTTTCTTGCCCGGGTCGAGTATGAACGGAACTCAGGACTAAAATTTTTTTCTCTCTTTCTCGACCAATCTCATCCCGTTTTGGCTAAAAAAAATGCTAGATAGAGGTTTTTAATTTTTTGATTTTTTTTTTACGGAATTTTCTCCCTTGGATCGAGTACAAACGGAATTCGGGACTAAATTTTTTTTTTCTCTTTCTCGGCCTATCTCATCCCGTTTTGGCTAAAAATTATGCCGGAAAGTGGTTTCTTAATTTTTTGATTTTTTTTCTATCTTTTTCGGAATTTTCTTTCTCGGGTCGAGTATGAACGGAATTCGAGACTAAAATTTTTTTCTCTCTTTCTCACCCTATCTCATCCCAGTTTGTATAATAATAGCGTCGGAATGATTATTTTCAATTTTTTTTTTTAATTTTTTAGCTTTTTTTTTTGGAAATGTAAGCCCGGCTCGGGTAGTAACGGAATTCGGGACCAAAATTTTTTTCGGAATTTTCTTCCCCGGGTCTAGTACGAACCTAATTCAGTACTAATTTTTTTTTTCTCTCTTTCTCGGCCTATCTCATCCCGTTTTGGCTAAAAATAATACCAGAAAGAGGTTTTTTAATTTTTGGAATTTTTTTGCTATTTTTTTTGAAATTTTCTTTCCCGGGTTGAGTACGGACGGAATTCAGGGCTAAAATTTTTTTCTCTCTTTCTCAACCTATCTCATCCCTGTTTGTATAGAATAGCTTTGGAATGATGATTTTCATTTTTTTTGAATTTTTTAGCTATTTTTTTCTGAAATGGAAGCCCAGCTTTGGTAGGAGCGGAATTTGGGACTAAAATTGTTTTCTCTTTTTCTCGGCCTCTCTCAACCCGTTTTGGATAGAAATAATGCCGAAATTAAGTTTTTAAATTTTTTGAATTTTTTTGCTATTTTTTTTTTAATTCTCTAGCTCGGGTTAGGTAGGAACAGAATTCGGAACTAAAATTATTTGGCTAAAAATAATGTCGGGAAGAGGTTTTTTAATTTTTTTGCTATTTTTTTGGAATTTTCTTGCCCGGGCAGAGTATGAACGGAATTCGAGGCTAAAATTTTTTACTCTCCTTTACGGCCTATCTCATTCCTTTTTGGCTAAAAATAATGCCGGAAAGGGGTTTTTTAATTTTTCGATTTTTCTATCTATTTTTTTCAGAATTTTCTTGCCCGGGTCGAGTTTGAATGGAATTCGGGACAAGAATTTTTTCTCTCTTTCTCAACCTATCTCATCCCGGTTTGTATAGAAATAGCGTCGAAATGATGTTTTTCAATTTTTTGAATTTTTTAGCTATTTTTCTCTGAAATGGAAGCCCGGCTCGGGTAGGAACGTAATTCGGCACTAAAATTTTTTTTTTTCTCTTTCTTGGCTTCTCTCAACCCGTTTTGGATAGAAATAATGCTGGAATTATGTTTTTTAATTTTTTTGCTATTTTTTTAGGAATTTTCTAGCTCGGGTTGTGTAGGAACAGAATTCGGGACTAAAATTTTTTTCTCACTTTCTCGGCCTTTCTCATCCCGTTTTGGATAAAAATAATGCCGGAAAGAGGTTTTTTAATTTTTTGAATTTTTTTGCTATTTTTTTCGGAATTTTCTTGCCCGGGTCGAGTATGAACGGAACTCCGGGCTAAATTTTTTTTCTATCTTTCTCGACCTATCTCATCCCGTTTTGGCTAAAAAAAATGCCAGATAGAGGTTTTTTAATTTTTTGATTTTTTTTTTTCGGAATTTTCTCCCCTGGGTCGAGTACGAACGGAATTCGGGACTAAAATTTTTTTCTCTCTTTCTCGGCCTATCTCATCCCGTTTTGGCTAAAAATTATGCCGGAAAGAGGTTTCTTAATTTTTTGATTTTTTTTCTATCTTTTTCGGAATTTTCTTTCTCGGGTCGAGTATGAACGGAATTCGAGACTAAAATTTTTTCCTCTTTCTCACCCTATCTCATCCCAGTTTGTATAAAAATAGCGTCGGAATGATTATTTCAATTTTTTTTTTAATTTTTTGCTTTTTTTTTTCGAAATGTAAGCCCGGCTCGAGTAGTAACGGAATTCGGGACCAAAATTTTTTTCGGAATTTTCTTCCCCAGGTCTAGTACGAACGTAATTCAGGACTAAAATTTTTTTTTTCTCTCTTTCTCGGCCTATCTCATCCCGTTTTGGCTAAAAATAATACCAGAAAGAGGTTTTTTAATTTTTGGAATTTTTTTGCTATTTTTTTTGGAATTTTCTTTCCCGGGTCGAGTACGGACGGAATTCGGGGCTAAAATTTTTTTCTCTCTTTCTCAACCTATCTCATCCCTGTTTGTATAGAGTAGCTTCGGAATGATGATTTTCATTTTTTTTGAATTTTTTAGCTATTTTTTTTTTCTGAAATGGAAGCCCAGCTTTCATAGGAGCGGAATTCGGGACTAAATTTTTTTTTTTTTCTCTTTCTCGGCCTATCTCATCCCGTTTTGGCTAAAAATAATGCCGAAAAGAGGTTTTTTAATTTTTAACATTTTTTTGCTATTTTTTTCGGATTTTTCTTGCCCGTATCGAGTATGAACGGAATTCGGGACTAAAATTGTTTTCTCTTTTTCTCGGCCTCTCTCAACCCGTTTTGGATAGAAATAATGCCGAAACTAAGTCTTTTAATTTTTTTGAATTTTTTTGCTATTTTTTTTTTTAATTCTCTAGCTCGGGTTAGGTAGGAACAGAATTCGGGACTAAAATTATTTTCCCTCTTTCTCGGCCTACCTCATCCCGTTTTGGCTAAAAATAATGTCGGGAAGAGGTTTTTTAATTTTTTGAATTTTTTTGCTATTTTTTTCGGAATTTTCTTGCCCGGGTCGAGTATGAACGGAATTCGAGGTTAAAATTTTTTACTCTCTTTTTCGGCCTATCTCATTCCGTTTTGGCTAAAAATAATGCCGGAAAGAGGTTTTTTAATTTTTTGATTTTTCTTTCTATTTTTTTCAGAATTTTCTTACCCAGGTCGAGTTTGAATGGAATTCGGGACTAGAATTTTTTTCTCTCTTTCTCAACCTATCTCATCCCGGTTTGTATAGAAATAGCGTCGAAATGATGTTTTTCAATTTTTTGAATTTTTTAGCAATTTTTCTCTGAAATGGAAGCCCGGCTCGGGTAGGAACGTAATTTGAGACTAAAATTTTTTTTTTTCTCTTTCTTGGCTTCTCTCAACCCGTTTTGGATAGAAATAATGCTGGAATTATGTTTTTTAACTTTTTTGCTATTTTTTTTTGGAATTTTCTAGCTCGGGTCGTGTAGGAACAGAATTCGGGACTAAAATTTTTTTCTCACTTTCTCGGCCTTTCTCATCCCGTTTTGGCTAAAAATAATGCCGGAAAGAGGTTTTTTAGTTTTTTGAATTTTTTTGCTATTTTTTTTGGAATTTTCTTGCCCGAGTCGAGTATGAACGGAACTCGGGACTAAAATTTTTTTCTCTCTTTCTCGACCTATCTCATCCCGTTTCGGCTAAAAAAAATGCCAGATAGAGGTTTTTTAACTTTTTGATTTTTTTTTTTTCGGAATTTTCTCCCCTGGGTTGAGTACGAACGGAATTCGGGACTAAAATTTTTTTTTCTCTTTCTCGGCCTATCTCATCCCGTTTTGGCTGAAAATAATGCCGGAAAGAGGTTTCTTAATTTTATGATTTTTTTTCTATCTTTTTCGGAATTTTCTTTCTCGGGTCGAGTATGAACGGAATTCGAGACTAAAATTTTTTTCTCTCTTTGTCACCCTATCTCATCCCAGTTTGTATAGAAATAGCGTCGGAATGATTATTTTCAATTTTTTTTTTAATTTTTTAGCTTTTTTTTTTGGATATGGAAGCCCGACTCGGGTAGTAACGGAATTCGGGACAAAAATTTCTTTCGGAAATTTCTTCCCCGGGTCTAGTACGAACGTAATTCAGGTCTAAATTTTTTCTCTCTCTTTCTCAGCCTATCTCATCCCGTTTTGGCTAAAAATAATACCGGAAAGAGGTTTTTTAATTTATGGAATTTTTTGCTATTTTTTTTTAAATTTTCTTTCCCGGGTTGAGTATGGATGGAATTCGGGGCTAAAATATTTTTCCCTCTTTCTCAACCTATCTCATCCCTGTTTGTATAGAATAGCTTCGGAATGATGTTTTTCATTTTTTTTTTGAATTTTTTAGCTACTTTTTTCTGAAATGGAAGCCCAGCTTGGGTAGGAGCGGAATTCGGGACTAAATTTTTTTTTTTCTCTTTCTCGGCCTATCTCATCCAGTTTTGGCTAAAAATAATACCGGAAAGAGATTTTTTAATTTTTTGAATTTTTTTGCTATTTTTTTCGGAATTTTCTTGCCCTTGTCGAGTATGAACGGAATTTGGGACTAAATTTTTTTTTTTCTCTTTCTCGGTCTCCCTCAACCCGTTTTCGATAGAAATAATGTCGGAATTAACTTTTTTAATTTTTTGAGTTTTTTTGCTATTTTTTTTGGAATTTTCTAGCTCGGGTTGTGTAGGAACAGAATTTGAGACTAAAATTTTTTTCTTTCTTTCTCGACCTATCTCATCCCGTTTTGGCTAAAAATAATGCCGGAAAGAGATTTTTGAATTTGTTTGCTATTTTTTTCAAAATTTTCTTGCCCGGGTCAAGTATGAACGGAATTCGGGACTAAAATTGTTTTCTCTCTTTCTCAGGCCTCTCTCCACCCGTTTTGGATAGAAATAATGCTGGAATTAAGTTTTTTAACTTTTTGTATTTTTATGCTTTTTTTTTTTTTGGAATTTTCTAGCTCGGGTTGGGTTCGAACAGAATTCGGGACTAAAATTTTTTAGTCTCTTTCTCGACTTACCTCATCCCGTTTTGGCAAAAAATAATGCTGGGAAGAGGTTTTTTAATTTTTGTAATTTTTTTGCTATTTTTTTTCGGAATTTTCTTGCTCGAGTCGAGTATGAACGGAATTCGGGAGTAAAATTTTTTTATCTCTTTTTCGGCCCATCTCATCCCGTTTTGGCTAAAAATAATGAAGGAAAAAGGTTTTTTAATTTTTTGGTTTTTTTTTTTGGAAGTTTCTTGCCTGGGTCGAGTATGAATGGAATTCGGGACTAAAATTTTTTTTTCTCTTTCTCGGCCTATCTCATGCCGTTTTGGCCAAAAATAATGTCAGAAAGAGGTTTTTTAATTTTTTAATTTTTTTGCTATTTTTTTCGAAATTTTCTTCCTCGGGTCTAGTATAAACGGAATTCGGGAGTAAAATTTTTTTCTCTCTTTCTCGGCTTATCTCATCCCGTTTTTATCAAAAAATAATGCCAGAAAAACGTTTTTTAATTTTTTGATTTTTTTTCTATTTTTTTCGGAAATTTCTTACCCGGGTCGTGTATGAAAGGATCGGGACGAAATTTTTTTTTTCTCTATCTCTCCCTATCTCATCCCGGTTTGTATAGAAATAGCGTCGGGATGACGTTTTTCAATTTTTTGAATTTCTTAGCTATTTTTTTGTAAATGGAAGCCCGGCTCGGATAGGAATGGAATTCGGGATTAAAATTTTTTTTCTCTCTTTCTGGGCCTATCTCATCCCGTTTCGGCTAAAAATAATGCCAGATAGAGGTTTTTTAATTTTTTGATTTTTTTTTTTCGGAATTTTTTTCCTCGGGTTGAGTACGAACGGAATTCGGGACTAAATTTTTTTTTTTCCTGTTTCTCGGCCTATCTCATCCCGTTTTGGCTAAAAATAATGCCGGAAAGAGGTTTCTTAATTTTTTGATTTTTTTTCCATCATTTTCGGAATTTTCTTTCTCGGGTCGAGTATGAACGGAATTCGGGACTAAAATTTTTTTCTCTCTTTCTCGGCCTACCTCATCCCGTTTTGGCAAAAAATAATTCTGGGAAGAGGGTTTTTTAATGTTTTGAATTTTTTTCAATTTTTTTCGGAATTTTCTTGCCCGAGTCGAGTATGAACGGAATTCGGGAGTAAAATTTTTTTTTTTCTCTTTTTCGGCCCATCTCATCCCGTTTTGGCTAAAAATAATGACGGAGAAATGTTTTTTAATTTTTTGGTTTTTTTTTTTCTATTTTTTTTGGAAGTTTCTTGCCTGGGTCGAGTATGAACGGAATTCGAGACTAAATTTTTTTTCTCTCTTTCTCGGCCTATCTCATGCTGTTTCCGGCTAAAAATAATGCCGGAAAGAGGTTTCTTATTTTTTTTTATTTTTTTTCTATCTTTTTCGGAATTTTCTTTCTCGGGTCGAGTATGAACGGAATTCGGGACTAAAATTTTTTTCTCTCATTCTCACCCTATCTCATCCCAGTTTGTATAGAAATAGCATCAGAATGATTATTTTCAATTTTTTTAATTTTTTAGCTTTTTTTTTTTGGAAATGGAAGCCCGGCTCGGGTAGGAACAGAATTCGGGACTAAAATTTTGTTCCGTATTTTCTTCCCCGGGTCTAGTACGAACAGAATTCGGGACTAAATTTTTTTTCTCTCTTTCTTGGCCTATCTCATCCCGTTTTGGCTAAAAATAATACCGGAATGAGGTTTTTTTAATTTTTTGAATTTTTTTGCTATTTTTTTCGGAATTTTCTTTCCCGGGTTGAGTATGAACGGAATTAGGGACTAAAATTTTTTTGTCTCTTTCTCAACCTATCTCATCCCTGTTTGTATAGAAATAGCTTCGGAATGTTGTTTTTCATTTTTTTTGAATTTTTGAGCTATTTTTTTCTGAAATGGAAGCACGGCTTGGGTAAGAACGGAATTCGCGACTAAAATTTTTTTCTCTCTTTCTTGGCCTCTCATCCCGTTTTGGCTAAAAATAATGCCAGAAAGAGGTTTTTGAATTTTTAGAATTTTTTTGCCATTGTTTTCGAAATGTTCTTGCCCTTGTCAAGTATGAACGGAATTCGGGACTAAAAATTTTTTTTTTCTCTTTCTCGGTCTCCCTCAGCCCGTTTTGGATAGAAATAATGTCGGAATTAACTTTTGAAATTTTTTGCTATTTTTTTTTAAAATTTTCTAGCTCAGGTTGGGTAGGAACAGAAGTCGATACTGAATTTTTTTTCTCTCTTTCTCAACCTATCTCATCCCGTTTTGGCTAAAAATAATGCCGGAAAGAGGTTTTTTTAATTTTTTTGCTTCTTTTTTCAGAATTTTCATGCCTGGGTCTAGTATAAACGGAATTCGGGACTAAAATTGTTTTCTCTCTTTCTCGGCCTCTCTCAACCCGTTTTGGATAGAAATAATACCGGAATTAAGTTTTTTAATTTTTTGAATTTTTTTGTTATTTTTTTTTTGGAATTTTCTAGCTCGGGTTGGGTTGGAACAGAATTCGGGATTAAAATTTTTATCTCTCTTTCTCGGCCTACGTCATCCCGTTATGGCAAAAAATAATGCTGGGAAGAGAATTTTAAATTTTTTGAATTTTTTTGCTATTTTTTTTGGAATTTTCTTGCCCGAGTCAAGTATGAACGGAATTTGGGAGTAAAATTTTTTTTTCTCTTTTTTCGCCCATCTCATCCCTTTTTTGCTAAAAATAATGACAGAAAAAGGTTTTTTTTTAATTTTTTTGTTTTTTTTTTCTATTTTCATTGGAAGTTTCTTGCCTGGGTCGAGTATGAACGGAATTCGGGACAAAAATTTCTTTCTCTCTTTCTCGGCCTATCTCATGCCGTTTTGGCCAAAAATAATGCCGGAAAGAGGTTTTTAATTTTTTTGCTATTTTTTTCGAAATTTTCTTCCTCGGATCGAGTATGAACGAAATTCGGGAGTAAAATTTTTTTTTCTCTTTCTCGGCTTATCTGATCCCGTTTTGGCTAAAAATAATGCCGGAAAGACGTTTTTTAATTTTTTGATTTTGTTTCTATTTTTTTCGGAATTTTCTTACCCGGATCGAGTATGAACGGAATTCGGGACTAAAATTTTTTTCTTTCTTTCTCTCCCTATCTCATCCCAGTTTGTATAGAAATAGCGTCGGATTGACGTTTTTCAACTTTTTGAATTTTTTAGCTATTTTTTTGTAAATTGAAGCCCGGCTCGGGTAGGAACGGAATTCGGGACTAAAATTTTTTTTTCTCTCTTTCTCAGCCTCTCTCAACCCGTTTTGGATAGAAATAACGCTGAAATTTATTTTTAAAATTTTTTGAATTTTTTTTGGAATTTTCTAGCTTAGGTTTGGTAGGAACAGAATTTGGGACTAAAATTTTTTTCTCTCTTTCTCGGCCCATCTCATCCCGTTTTGGATAGAAATAATGCCGGAATTTAGTTTTTTAGTTTTTTGAATTTTTTTGCTATTTTTTTTAGAATTTTCTAGTTCGGGTTGGGTAGGAACAGAATTCGGGACTAAATTTTTTTTTTCTTTCTCGGCTCTCTCAACCAGTTTTGGATAGAAATAATGGCGGAATTTAGTTTTTTAGTTTTTTGAATTTTTTTGCTATTTTTTTTGGAATTTTCTAGCTCGGGTTGGGTAGGAACAGAATTCGGGATTAAAATTTTTTTCTCTCTTTCTAGGCCTCTCTCATCCCGTTTTGGATAGAAATAATGCCGGAATTTAGTTTTTAAATTTTTTGAATTTTTTTGCTATTTTTTTTGGAATTTTCTTGCCCGGGTCGAGTATGAACGGAATTCGGGAGTAAATTTTTTTTTTCCTCTTTTTTGGCCCATCTCATCCCGTTTTGGCTAAAAATAATGACGGAAAAAGGTTTTTTAATTTTTTGTTTTTTTTTTCTATTTTCATTGGAAGTTTCTTGCCTGGGTCGAGTATGAACGAAATTCTGGACAAAAAAATTTTTCTATCTTTCTCGGCCTATCTCATGCCGTTTTGGCCAAAAATAATGCCGGAAAGGGGTTTTTTAATTTTTTGAATTTTTTTGCTATTTTTTTCGAAATTTTCTTACCCGAGTCGAGTATGAACGGAATTCAGGACTAAAATTTTTTTCTCTCTTTCTCTCCCTATCTCATCCCAGTTTGTATAGAAATAGCGTCGGAATGACGTTTTTCAGTTTTTTGAATCTTTTAGCTATTTTTTTGTAAATTGAAGACAGGCTCGGGTAGGAACCGAATTCGGGTCTAAAATTTTTTTCTCTCCTTCTCTGCCTCTCTCAACCCGTTTTGGATAGAAATAACGCCGGAATTTAGTTTTTTAATTTTTTGAATTTTTTTGCTATTTTTTTTTTGGAATTTTCTAGCTCGGGTTGGGTTGGAACAGAATTCGGGACTAAAATGTTTTTCTCTCTTTCTCGGCCTATCTCATCCCGTTTTGGCTAAAAATAATGTTGGAAAGAGGTTTCTTAATTTTTTGATTTTTTTTCTATTTTTTTGGGAATTTTCTTCCCCGGGTCGAGTATGAACGGAATTCGGGACTAAAATTATTTTCTCTCTTTCTCCCCCTATCTCATCCAAATTTCTATAAAAATAGTGTTGGAATGATGTTTTTTAATTTTTTGAATTTTTTTGAAATTTTTTTCGGAATTTTCTTGCTCGGGTCGAGTAGGTACGGAATTCGGGACTAAAATTTTTTTATCTCATTCTTGGCCTCTCTGAACCCTTTTTGGATAGAAATAATGCCGGTATTAACTTTTTTAATTTTTTGAATTTATTTGCTATTTTTTTTCAGAATTTTCTTGCCTGGGTCGAGTATGAATGGAATTCAGGACTAAATTTTTTTTTTCTCTCTTTCTCGGCCTATCTCATCCTGTTTTGGCTAAAAATAATGCCGGAAAGAGGTTTTTTAATTTTTTGAATTTTTTTGCAATCTTTTTCGGAATTTTTTTGCCCGGGTCGAGTAGGTACGGAATTCGGGACTAAAATTTTTTTCTCTCTTTCTCGGCCTATCTCATCCCGTTTTGGCTAAAAATTATGCCGAAAAGAGGTTTCTTAATTTTTTGATTTTTTTTTCTATTTTTTTCTGAACTTTCTTCCACGGATCGAATATGAACGGAATTCGGGACTAAAATTATTTTCTCTCTTTCTCCCCCTATCTCATCCCAGTTTGTATAGAAATAGCGTTGGAATGATGTTTTTCAATTTTTTGAATTTTTTAGCTATTTTTTTCGGAAATGGAAGCCCGGCTCGGGTGGGAACGGAATTCGGGACTAAAATTTTCTTCTCTCTTTCTTGGCCTCTCTGAACCCTTTTTGGACAGAAATAACGCCGGAATTAAGTTTTTTAATTTTTTGAATTTATTTGCTATTTTTTTCGAAATTTTCTTGCTTGGGTCGAGTATAAATGGAATTCGGGACTAAAATTTTTTTTTCTCTCTTTCTCGGCCTATCTCATCTTGTTTTGGCTAAAAATAATGCCGGAAAGAGGTTTTTAATTTTTTGAATTTTTTTACAATCTTTTACAAAATTTTCTTGCCCGAGTCGACTATGAACGGAATTCGAGACTAAAATTTTTTTTTTCTCTTTCATAGCCTATCTCATCCCGTTTTGGATAAAAATAAGACCGGAAAGAGGTTTTTTAGTTTTTTGAATTTTTTTGCCATTTTTTTCGGAATTTTCTTGCCCAGGTCGAGTTTGAACGGAATTTGGAACTAAAATTTTTTTCTTGCTTTCTCAGCCTATCTCATCCCGTTTTGGCTAAAAATAATGGCGAAAAGAGGTTTTTTAATTTTTTGAATTTTTTTGCTATGTTTTTCTGAATTTTCTTGCCCGAATCGAGTATGAACGGAATTCGGGACTTAAATTGTTTTCTCTTTTTCCCGCCCTCTCTCAACTCGTTTTGGATAGAAATAATGTTGAAATTAAGTTTTTTAATTTTTTTGATTTTTTTACTATTTTTTTGGAATTTTCTAGCTTAGGTTGGGTAGGAACAGAATTCGGGAGTAAAATTTTTTTCACTCTTTCTCGGCCTATCTCATCCTGTTTTGGCTAAAAATAATGCCGGAAAGAGGTTTTTTAATTTTTTGAAGTTTTTTGCTATTTTTTTCGGAATTTTCTTGCCCGGGTCGAGTATGAACGGAACTCGGGACTAAAATTTTTTTATCTCTGTCTCGGCCTATCTCATCCCGTTTCGGCTAAAAATAATGCCAGATAGAGGTTTTTTAATTTTTTGATTTTTTTTTTCGGAATTTTCTTCCCCGGGTCGAGTACGAACGGAATTCGGGACTTAAATTTTTTTTTCTCTTTCTCGGCCTATCTCATCCCGTTTTGTTGGCTAAAAATAATGCCGAGAATAGGTTTTTTTAATTTTTTGAATTTTTTTGCTATTTTTTTCGGAATTTTCTTGCCTGGGTCGAGTATGAACAGAATTCAGGACTAAAATGTTTTTCTCTCTTTCTCAGCCTATCTCATCCCTTTTTGGCTAAAAATAATGCCGGAAAGAGGTTTTTTGATTTTTCTTTCTATTTTTTTTAGAATTTTCTTGCCCGGGTCGAGTATGAACGGAACTCGGGACTAAAATTTTTTTCTCTTTCTCTCCCTATCTCATCCCGTTTCGGCTAAAAATAATGCCAGATAAAGGTTTTTTAGTTTTTTTATTTTTTTTTTTTTCGGAATTTTCTTCCCCGGGTCGTGTACGAACGGAATTCGGGACTAAATTTTTTTTCTCTCTTTCTCGGCCTATCTCATCCCTTTTTGGCTAAAAATAATGCCGGAAAGAGGTTTCTTAATTTTTTGATTTTTTTTCTATCTTTTTTGGAATTTTCTTTCTCGGGTCGAGTATGAATGGAATTCGGGACTAAAATTTTTTTCTCTCTTTCTTACCCTTTCTCATCCCAGTTTGTATAGAAATAGCGTCGGAATGATTATTTTCAATTTTTTTAATTTTTTAGCTATTTTTTTTGGAAATGGAAGCCCGGCTCGGGTAGTAACGGAATTCGGGACTAAAATTTTTTTCGGAATTTTCTTCCCCGGGTCTAGTATGAACGAAATTCGGGACTAAATTTTTTTTTTTTCTCTTTCTCGGCCTATCTCATCCCGTTTTGGCTAAAAATAATACCGGAAAGAGGTTTTTTAATTTTTTGAATTTTTTTGCTATTTTTTTCAGAATTTTCTTTCCCGGGTCGAGTATGAACGGAATTCAGGACTAAAATTTTTTTCTCTCTTTCTCAACCTATCTCATCCCTGTTTGTATAGAAATAGCTTCGGAATGATGTTTTTCATTTTTTTCGAACTTTTTAGCTATTTTTTTCTGAAATGGAAGCCCGGCTTGGGTAGGAACGGAATTCGGGACTAAAATTTTTTTCTCTCTTTCATGGCCTCTCTCAACCTGTTTTGGATAGAAATAATGCCGGAATTAAGTTTTTTGATTTTTTTGCTATTTTCTAGCTCGGGTTGGGTCGGAACAGAATTCTGGACTAAAATTTTTTTCTCTCTTTCTCGGCCTATCTCATCCCGTTTTGGCTAAAAATAATGCCGGAAAGTGGTTTTTTAATTTTCTTAATTTTTTAGCTATTTTTTTTTTTTTTCTTCCACGGGTCGAGTATGAACGGAATTCGGGACTAAATTTTTTTTTTCTCTTTCTCGGCCTATCTCATCCCGTTTCGGCTAAAAATAATGCCGGATAGAGGTTTTTTAATTTTTTGATTTTTTTTTTCCGGAATTTTCTTCCCCGGGTCGAGTACGAACGGAATTCGAGACTAAATTTTTTTTCTCTCTTTCTCAGCCTATCTCATCCCGTTTTGGCTAAAAATAACGCCAGAAAGAGGTTTCTTAATTTTTTGATTTTTTTTCTATCATTTTCGGAATTTTCTTCCCCGGGTCGAGTATGAACGGAATTTGGGACTAAATTTTTTTTCTCTCTTTCTCACCCTATCTCATCCCAGTTTGTATAGAAATAGCGTCAGAATGATGTTTTTCAATTTTTTGAATTTTTAGCTTTTTTTTTTTGGAAATGGAAGCCCGGCTCAGGTAGGATCGGAATTCGGGACTAAAAATTTTTTCGGAATTTTCTTCCCCGGGTCGAGTACGAACAGAATTCAGGACTAAAATTTTTTTTTCTCTTTCTCAGCCTATTTCATCCCGTTTTGGCTAAAAATAATATCGGAAAGAGGTTTTTTAATTTTTTGAATTTTTTTGCTATTTTTTTTCGGAATTTTCTTTCCCGGGTCGAGTATGAATGGAATTCGGGACTAAAATTTTTTCTCGCTTTCTTGGCCTATCTCATCCCGTTTTGGCTAAAAGTAATGTCGGAAAGAGGTTTTTTAGTTTTTTGAATTTTTTTGCTATTTTTTTTTGAATTTTCTTGCCCGGGTCGAGTATGAACGGAATTCGGGACTAATTTTTTTTTTTTCTCTTTCTCGGCCTCTCTCAACCCGTTTTGGATAGAAATAATGCCGGAATTAACTTTTTTAATTTTTTGAACTTTTTTGCTATTTTTTTTTGGAATTTTCTAGCTCGGGTTGGGTAGGAACAGAATTCGGGACTAAATTTTTTTTTTCTCTTTCTCGGTCTATCTCATCCCGTTTTGGCTAAAAATGATGTTGGAAAGAGGTTTTTTAATTTTTTGAAGTTTTTTGCTATTTTTTTCGGAATTTTCTTGCCCAGGTTGAGTATGAGCGGAATTTGGGACTAAATTTTTTTTTCTCTTTTTCTCGGTCTATCTCATCCCGTTTTGGCTAAAAATAATGCTAGAAAGAGGTTTTTTAATTTTTTGAATTTTTTTCTATTTTTTTCGGAATTTTCTTGTCTGGGTCGAGTATGTACGAAATTCGGGACTAAAATTTTTTTTTCTCTTTCTTGGCCTATCTCATCTTGTTTTGGCTAATAATAATTTCGGAATGAGGTTTTTTAATTTTTTGAAATTTTTTTGCCATTTTTTTTCGGAATTTTCTTGCCTGGGTCGAGTATGAACGGAATTCAGGACTAAAATGTTTTTCTCTCTTTCTCAGCCTATCTCATCCCTTTTTGGCTAAAAATAATGCCGGAAAGAGATTTTTTAATTTTTTGAATTTTTTTGCTATTTTTTTCGGAATTTTCTTCCTCGGGTCGAGTATGAACGGAATTCGGGACTAAAATTTTTTTCTTTCTTTCTCGGCCTATCTCATCCCGTTTTGGCTAAAAATAATATTGGAAAGAGGTTTTTTAATTTTTTGATTTTTTTTCTATTTTTTTCGGAATTTTCTTCCCCGAGTCGAGTATGAACGGAATTCGGGACTAAAATTTTTTTCTCTCTTTCTCATCCTATCTCATCCCGGTTTGTATAGAAATAGCGTCGAAATGACATTTTTCAATTTTTTGAATTTTTTATCTATTTTTTTTGGAAATGGAAGCCCGGCTCGGGTAGGAACGGAATTCGGGACTAAAATTTTTTTTTTTTCTCTTTCTCAACCTCTCTCAACCCGTTTTGGATAGAAATAATGCCGGAATTTAGTTTTTTAATTTTTTGAATTTTTTTTGCTATTTTTTTTTGGAATTTTCTAGCTCGGGTTGGGTAGGAACAAAGTTCGGGACTAAAAATTTTTTCTCTCTTTCTCGGCCTATCTCATCCCGTTTTGGCTAAAAATAATGCCGGAAAGAGGTTTCTTAATTTTTTTGATTTTTTTTTCTATTTTTTTTGGAATTTTCTTACCCGGGTCGAGTATGAACGAAATTCGGGACTAAAATTGTTTTCTCTCTTTCTCACCCTATCTCATCCCAGTTTGTATAGAAATAGCGTCAGAATGATGTTTTTCATTTTTTTGAATTTTTTAGCTATTTTTTTTGGAAATGGAAGCCCGGCTCGGGTAGGAACGGAAATCGGGACTAAATTTTTTTTCAAGATAATAGGCCTAGTGGTGGATTACACGCACTCACAACTAGCCTGTCACGTGTAAGATCTCTAAAGTTTTGTTTCGGGCCTTTAATCTTTGCCCCTTTGTTCTTCTTCTTCTTCTTCTCCCATAACTTTTCTGCACTTATTTTTTGGTTCTAAGGAAAAGTAAATTTAAAGCTGTTCTTGATTCATTTTGATTGAAAGTGCGTCCATTGTGAAAACCGTTTCTATAGTCTAACCTTGGGCTAAGAGAACATATTGCAATGAGTTCTACTCAGGGTTGCACAAGACAATGCTATTGTGTGATTCCATAGCTTTATGAGATCTTTCTAACTCTCTTTTTAATTTTCCATCATTGCTAATTTTTTAGAGTTTTTGTATTGTTGAATCAAGTTGTTGTTGTTGTTGTTGTTGTTGTTTTTTTTTTTTTATTTTTTTTTTTTTTTTTTTTACAGCTAAGTTTTAATACGATGTACCAAAATCAAGTAGTTGTAACTTATAATGGGGAAATTATTGTGTACTTCCGGAGTACCATAAATGTGTACTCCCTCCTCTCACATGAATGGTAGGTCCCACTAATTAAATTTATGATGGGACCTACCATTTATATGAAAAGAGAGAGTATGCATTTATGGTACTCCGAGAATACCTAATAATTTTCCCTTATAATGATCTATATTAATAGCTTTCGGCATAAATTAAGAAATGATCTTTTAGAGTAACTGAATCGTTACAACACATTGACGCAAGAGAAGGTATTTCAGTATTTGATATCAGCGAAACATGTCACGTAGACTCCCATATAAGAATATAATATATTCCCATGACATTTAAAAAAAAAATTGATAGACTCACACATATGGCCCTCACTCCTTGCATACAACACAACAACTCTATCTCTACAAAAAAAACAAAAACAAAAACAAAAAAAAAAACAACAACAACAACAACTCTATCTTTATGAGATACTCTTTTGGCACAAGACTACAGTTCAACCACGACAATAATGTGGGATGCACTTTTGGCGCCGTAGCTAAAAATATGACATATGTAGACCCACAAAATTCTATATAGTGTGTTTGGATAATTTATTTTTGCTAGCTTATATAGTTGACAGGTTAAAAAAATATGTATAAAAAAATATAATTATATGCTTCTTCTTTTTTTTGTTGAGAAAATATAATTATATGTTCTAAAAATTTATTTGTACCATGTTCGCTGAAAATAAATCGATATATTAAACTAAAATATTGAAACCCAAACTAATCCCTTGCCAATATATTCGAAATCCCAAACTAATAGTCGAATGCAAATGAATTTTGTTGGAATGACACTTCTTGTGCTTATATGGGTGTGGCATTTAAGTTAGCAGTCTTGTAATTTAGTTTTTTGGGGGTAAGTTAGCAGTCTGGTAATTTAGAGGAATAGTCTTTTGTGTTCAAATCTGCTTTAATGTATGTATATGTATACATTAAAATAGGTTAGACATATATCAAGCCCTCCTTATTAGCTACACTCCTTAACGAGTGAGTCCAAAATGAAACTCTCCCCATAAATAAATAAATAAAATCTCATTTAACTTTCTTTCTTTTCTTTTTTTGATGGTGAATCTCATCTCATTTAACTTTCGTTCCTGAATGAAGAGAAGTTACAAGCCTAAGCAAAGTCTCATGTTCGTATTATTATAATATCTCTGAATGTGAATGGGGCAAAGCTAGTGAGTAAAAATTGAGAGTCTGAGACAGACAGACCCATGTAGTGGAGATGATCTGATCTCCACCATTCAGTATCAAATACAAAATACTACTACCTACTAGATCAAAACCATTGATTTATATCTACCTCACACTTTTTTTTTTCTGGAACCCACTCAAAATCATCGGAGACAGACGGATACGGATACGAACAAAACTTCCTCTGCATCATCATCAATCCACACAACAATCCTGAACCGTCCGATGCTCTCCTCATATTCAACCCTTTGTTTCCCGCCAAATCCCCCCGAATCCCATTCCAATCCTCCAACACCTTCGAAGTCGAAGTCGAAGTCGAAGACGAAGACGACGACGACGTCATTGATTCCCCACCGACCGATACATCATTCTCGCCGGCGCCGGCGCCGGCGCTAGACCGAATCCTATGGCGCCACCTCCGTTCACTCTCTCCCACTTGCTCGGGGAATCCAATCGCCGATCTTTCTCCCATCGCCGGAAATTCT
Source organism: Quercus robur (assembly GCF_932294415.1). Lineage (NCBI taxonomy): Eukaryota > Viridiplantae > Streptophyta > Magnoliopsida > Fagales > Fagaceae > Quercus > Quercus robur. The sequence continues at coordinate 35,562,722 of NC_065537.1, read as the reverse complement.
GAACCGTCGATGACCGAAGCGCCGATGTTTAATACTCCGTGGAATCTTCCCGAGGGGCGGCGGATCTGGACGGCGGAGAAAGCAGGAGTCCTCGCCTGAGAGAAAATGAAGTTGCTGGTGAGGAATCGGACGGTGCCGATTAGATGGTCGCGGAGGCAACCTACGGCGAAGATCTGAATGGAGACGGCGGAGGTCTCGCTGGAGAGGAAGTCCGGTGGGACTTTGAAGAAGAATTTATCGTTCCAGGTAGGGTTTTCAGCGCCGAGACGGTCGGTTCGGGTTCGGACCTTGTGGGCCGGGTCGACCCATACGAGGGCGTAGGTTTGCATGCGGCGCAAGTTAGAGGTTGGGGGTTTGAGATTCTGCGCAGAGATCAAGTTGATCTCCAAGGCTTTGTCTTGCTCTGAAGAAACTCTTTCTTCTTTCCTCATTGATGGTGCTGATCTGATCACGAAAGAATGAGAGATGGAGGGTTCTTGATCGGAATCAAGAAAGACTGCCTGAGTGTGACATGGCGTGAAGGTGAAGAGAGAAACGTACGTGTTTTGGAAATGGAAATATAAAAAGGTTATTAGAGAGAGAGAAAGACACAGAGTATCTCTGTGACTTTGGCAGGGTGCGTGTGAAGAACCCACACGATGGAAATATGGGAATATTCAGAAGCAAATGTTTTGAGTTTTGTTTGTTTTGCAAAAGTTATTTTTGTAAATTTATTTTATTATTCATTTTATTTTTTGTTTCTATTTATTGGTCTATTACACTTTTTAGTATTATTTATGGTCTTATTGTACTATTTAAACTAACTTATGGTCCTATTGTACTATTTAAGCTAACTTTTACCTTTATCTATAGTATTTTCAGCAAAAAGTTTTCAATTTCAGCAAAATAAGCAGATCCCAGACAGACCTTTAGTGTGCGTTTGGTAAAAACTATTTTTGCTAACTTATTTTACTATTTAGTTTATTTTTGTTATTATTTATAGGCTCCACTACAGTTTTTGGTATTATTCATGAATCTCATTATACTATTTCAACTAACTTTACCTTTATCTACAGTACTTTTAACAAAAAGTTTTCAATTTCAACAAAATAAGCAGATCCCAAATAGACCCTTATTATTTAACAACTTTGCTAGATTTGAAATTTTCATAATGAAAGTTTAAATAGTATGTAAAACACCTATGAGCGTTTAGACCCCCAAATAAAAATTACCAACACAAGGTTATAAACAAACAATTTATGTGCAGAATATGAATATAAGCTAAACCCAAATTGGCAACACACTCTAAACCATAATTAATCACAATCACAACAGTAATTAAAAGGTAAAGGGAAAGGGAATAAAGATGCAAACACAAAAATAATATAACGATATGTTATTAAAGAGGAAACCGAAGTACTCAGCGAAAAACCTCTCCGCCGCCCTCCAAGCAGTCAATAATCCACTAAAGAATGAAGTTAGGATACATGAATAGCAGAAGACTCTCCAAGCCTAATTTACTTAGTGCACCTAAGTCTTCCAAGCTTCTTACTCCAACAGGGTTACGTCGAACCTTGTCTTCTCTAACTTACCGGATCCCGCTCAACAAGGTCGTCTTATTTATTTTCAGGTCTAATTTTTTTTTTTTTTTTTTTTTTTTTGTGAGTGGAAAAATAGACCATACTCTTTGTGTATAGTATATCCTATCCGAATACAATTTTTAAATTGTATTGATTATTGACTACTAAAATAAGTAAGTTTGTTTGACAAAATTAAGATTTCTTAACAAAATTAAGAATTATTGTGTATGGCAAATTAAAATGAGTATAATTATTATTACTGATCAATAGCCCATTGCATCAACTAAAATGAATTGGTCTCTTCTGAACTGCTTCCCAAGCATCAAAAAACATTCTCACTTATATGCGTATAGTGAGATAAGAATTTGGCTAAATGTACCTCTTAAGGATGTATCAATGGAGAGGATGAGAGTAGAGGAATTTGGAAAATCAAAGAGTGAAAATTGTGGATGAGTCAATTTTGTTTTTCTCTAAGGTTTCTCTCTTAAAATCCTCTCTGGAAGCTCTCTACATTTCGTGGGTATAAAGGTATTTATAGTAGGGTGTATAAGGAATGCGAAGAGTCAGTTACAACCAAACAGGGCATTCTGGCAACTCGACCTCGTGACTGGAACGAGTCACGAGTTTGAGTCGCGAGCTAACTGTCTGGTTAGACTGGAAGTTTTGTCTTGTATTGCTACAGCTGGCGTGACCCTTCAGCTTTCCATGTATGCTTCACATGTGTGCCATTCTGGCGACTTGCCAGTCGGGAGGCTCTTCTTGAGTGCACACTTTTTAAGCTTTCTTCACACTCTCTCACACACTATCTTTACATAATTCCCACCTAAATACAGGGTATCTAATTGCTAAATTACAAGTAAATTTGGCACGGAATAAAGCCAACACATGATTGAATAAATTCAACCTTACACATAAGATGATTATTAATAAAAATTCACATAAAATTTGTTTTTGAAGAATGATTATAAGTTGTTTTTTGAAATAAGTCTACTCTTTCACCATCACCTATCACCTATCACCTTTCATCATACCTTTTAACTTCAAACCCCCTTTTGTCTCTCACTTCAAGTGTCTTTTCTCTTTAATGTCAATCACTACTTTGTCTACTCTCTTCGTCTCCTTTCCCTTTTGCATGTCTGATAAGTGTCCTGTTTTTTCTTCTCTACCTTCCTTTGTCTTTTCCACTACCATGTCTCTTCGTTTACAAGTTGCTAGTTGACATTCTCTTCTTGCTCTCCTTGTCTCACTCTAACCTTCCTATACCTTCTTTTCCTTTTATCATTCTGTCAACTATCTAAACCTTACTTCCTTTTCTCTGTTTGTCCTTTGCATGCAACACCTTTTCACATGATCCTTGTGGTTCTTATGGATGACCCTTTCAATTTTCAAGAATTTGGCTGGACGGAAAGTAGTGGATCAAATACCAGCGCCATGGTTTTAAAAACCGGTATGGTTAAAGAACCGGAAAAAGGGGTGGTTTTTGGTTTTGTGGTTTGACCGGGGTCGAATCGGTGATGTCATAAACATTTAATTAATAATTTCAAAATTATAAAAATATATAATAAGTTTATGACTAATAATATATCTTGTCATAATATATAATAAATTTTTTATAAAAAAAAAAAATTAAGTGAGTTTTCACCTTTTATATTAAATAAAAATGTAATTAAACATATTAACATTACAATATCATCCTTAAAACAAATAAAAATAATTAGTGGCATAGACAGCCATCACTATAAAAAAAATTAAAAAAAAAAAGTTGTACTCAATTTTAAAAGCTTGTATAGAAGTCTTTATTTTCTTTTATGACATAGATTGTAATTGTTGATTATTAAAAAAAAAAAAAAAAAACAAAACAAAAAAAAAGAGTAGTTGTTGATCTCATAAATTATATTATAAAATTATTAATATAAGAAAATAGTAATTGGTTTTTTATGAAATCATTTTAAAGAAAAGTGTAGTAAATTTTAAGTTATTTCATTTTATTAACAAAAATAATCCTCCTAAAAAAGAAAAGCAAACAAACATTAAAAAAAAAAAAAAAAAAATTCATGCTCGTGACTTACTTGTGCAGTTGTGCTATTTTACCAAACGTGCAAAAGGACCAAAACTATCCACCACACAAACTAATATCATTTCCTTAAATAATAAAAAATAAAAAAAGGTAAAAAAAATAAAAAGAGTCCACAACCCTAATGCCCCATATAAATACTAAGTGCAACCCAGCCACCCACTTACTCTTAGACCACATCTAAATTTCTCTTCCTCTCACAGTTTGCAAATCTAATAAATTTCTCAGATTTCATAGCTGCCCACTTGCTCTCTCATTGATTTAAATTCTAGATTTCAAATCTAAATTTCTCTCTCTCTCTCTCTCTCTCTCTCTCTCTCTCTCTCAGTAGTGATGACACTGGCACTGTGGCACACTATGAAATCTATGGTGTGCCTCGAAAAGGGAGTTGAAAGTTCAAAACTATGATAAAGATTTGCAAGTCAAAATCTGTAGATCTGCTGTGAGTGTTTCGACTAAATATTCTTTTTCTTTCTATTTATAATTATTTCAAGAGATTAAAAAACAAAAACTAAGATCAAAAGTGTCTCTGATTGCTTTAACAACTATGACTTTAGGATCATTTTGGCATTTTAACAAAATTGTTCAAAAACCGGTTAAGTTGTTCTGGTTTCCGATTTTCACGGTTAACTGGCTGATTTCTGGTTAATTTCGATTTTTTATATTTTTCGGTTTTCAGTCATAATCGGACCAAATTAGCGTTCGATTCTCAGTTAAACTAGTTGAACCAACCGGTTCGGTCCGGTTTTTAAAACCATAACCACTGTTGATTTGTTTTCAAATGAAGTGGAGTCTGACCTGCACTCTAGTGATGATGAAGAAATTCCTTTTACATGACATGGCCCAATAATAGAACCTGATCACATAGAAGTCACAATCCAACGGGATTTTTGGGGTCTCTGTGCCATTGGATTCATTCTAGACTACAAGAAGTTTTCTGTGAACCATCTCCAACAAATTATCAATGCTACATTGCGGGTTAGAGGTAATGTGACGATCATCGGAAGGGATTCATACTTTTACATCTTACATTTTGAGCATGTTGATGATCTTAACAATATCTGCTCGAAAGGACCACGGGCTATAGATGGGGCTCTACTTGCTCTGGAGAAATGAAGGCCAAACTTGTTGATTAAAAGGCTTCAACTAAACTTTGTTTCAATTTTGGGTCCAATTGCATGGGCTTCCTTTGGAGTACCAATACCCGAACTTAGCTGAAAGGATGGGACATATTATGGGTATATTTGAGCGAGTAGATTGGGAGGATAGCATACCTCGTAATATTAGGTTTATGAGAATTAGAGTTTGGATCAACTCATGGATGCCTGTTATTTCAGGTTTTGTGTTTTGTCTAGATGATGGTTCAAAAATTTGGATACAGTGTAAGTATGAGAAGGTTCACAAGCTATGCAATAGATGTGGTTTGATTGGGCATACATGAAGTCAGTGCTCACAGAGCATGGAGGATATTGAAATGATGCATTCAGAACCTTCACTAGGTAAATTTCAGTTTTGACACCCTTGAACCTCAATTTGGCAATTTCCTACAAGCTTTTTATAATAGAAGAAGGAGGTGGGCTACACAAATTAGGTATGGCCACAAGCAGAAACAACTTCATGCTTAAAACCACAACCTACCTATGCCTTATCCTTCTTCCTTTAATAGCTCTTCCTAAACACATGCAAATCACTCTTGCAGATACCTTGACCCTGATACTCCGATTTTGCATAACCCTGTTCCCAATACAACAGCACAGAGCCACCACTCCCCACATTTAGCCAACACAACCACTCAGACACAAAATAACCAAGATCTAGAACAAACCACCTTAAACATTGCCATAAACTATATAAACCTAGGTAACCCTCCAGTTCCTAACACTCCTTTCAACTCACCAGCCTTATCACCCCCTCACCTTCCCCTTGAGGAACCTAACAATGTACAAAACCCTCTCCCTAACCAACCTTTTGGTGCCTCCTTTGCCTTACGCCCCCCTTGGTTCCCAACAAAATCATCCATTTTAAGATGGTCATGGATTGGAGAGAAAGGACCTTTTATCACAACTGGTTTACTATAGGATAGCCAATATTTTGTTTCTGACACTGAAAGTGAGTCCAGTACGGCTATTCTGTCTAATCTTGATAGCCTAAATAGAGATAGACCTGAGGTTTTGCCAACTTCAGTTTGGAATAAGGGACACATCCCTGAATCTCCCGACTCTATAGTTGAAGCCCTTATTTGTAGAGTTAAAGAGATAGATTGTGTTTTGAATTGGGGAAACAAGCAGGGGCCTTCAACTCTTTCGAGCCCAAACCCATTATCAAGACCAAACCTATAGTCTGCCCCCTATGGCCCATCAGGAGACACCAACTAGTACTAATAATAACTCAGATTCTCTTGCTAGTCCTGGTCCATGCCCTTTGATGGATGCTGGTATACGCACTCTAAGCTTACAGGGCCCAATTGTAGTAGATCTAGGCCTAACCTCACCTAGCTCTACACACTCTGAACCTTTCCCACAAGCTTGGCTTTGACTTGAAGAATGTGAGGACACACAATCTGGTTTGTAGACTCTTAATTCAGATTCAAGAAAGAGATTTCGTAAGGAGATATGGAGGTTAGGAAGAAACATCAGACAGAAACTATTGTGTGGGTTCTTCTCTAACTCAATCACTCAGGGAAGCAAAAGGAATACATATCCTCAGGTGATATTGTGGAACCAAGCACTATTGTTATTGATTGGATTATTGAAAATTCAATCACACCTACCATAGAAAATCAAGAAGGGTTCTGGGAAGCTGACCCCTATCAGCTTCCCTAATAGCCATGAGAGTTATAAATTGGAACTGTAGAGGTTTGGGCAAATCCTCTGCAGTTCTATAATGCTAGAAAATTGCCCTCGAGTTTAGGCCTAATGTTCTCTTTCTTATGGAAACTCGACTAGCAAAGGATAAAGCTGAAGGTATTTGGAGTAGGTGTAGTTTTTTTGATGGATGGGAGTACCCGAGAGATGGACTGAATGGAGGTCTTTTGCTTGCCTGGATGCCAAATTAGAAACTTCAAGTCACTTATGCTTCAAAGCACCTGGTGCACACAAACATGCTGGACAACAAAGGTACTCCTCTTTCCATTTTCTTTGTTTATGGTCACCCTATATTAGCCAAAAGGGAGGAAGTTTGGTGCAAGCTTAAGGAATTGAAATTATTATCCCACCCCAACTGGCTTTGTATTAGGGATTTTAACCAAGTCCTCAATACTGAATACAAATTTTCTTTCACTTAAAGGTCAATTCTAGGGGCAGAGTCTTTAAAAAACCTTATTTCTGATTTAGCCCTATGTGAACTAGCAGCATTTGGTCAAAGGTTCACTTGGATGAATAGGAGAGATGAGGGTCACCTAATTATGTCCTTAGGAATCTACCAACAATTAGATCTGATTATGGCCCAATTGTCCTAGACTTTGATTTCCAACACTCTTGCCGTAGGAGACCCTTTAGATTTAAGCATATGTGGACATCTCATCCTTTGTGCAAGGATGCAGTGAAACAAGCTTGGGAATATAGGTCTACTAGATCTAGGGCTTACCAATTGAGGAGTAAACTATCAAATGTGAGGAAAACCTTCTTAATCTGAAATAAAGAATTTTTTGGAAGAGTGGAACAAGATATCAATCATAAGAAAGAACAACTTAAAAGGTTACAAAATTCCATTTACAACTTGGATGTTAAGAAGGAGAATGAGCTTAAGGAAGACCTAGAAACACTCATGAATAGGGAGGAAGTGACATGGTCCCAAAAATCTAGATGTAATTGGATTATTCTTGGTGATAGGAACACGAAATATTTTCAGACAGTAGTGAAACATTTCAGACAGTAGTGAAACAAAGAAGGGCAAGAAACCGAATTCTACAACTTAAAACTGAGGATGGAGTTTCTGTGGAGGATTAGGGGACCATAGAGAATTTATTGGTTGATCACTTCAAAAAATCTTATGAAGGAACGGTTATTGCCTCCTTGGAGTACATGTTGGATGAAATCCAAGCCCTTCCCATACCCCAACTGCCTTCACAACAGAATCTAACTCTAAACTGTCCTATCACAAACTGGGAGATAGAATCCACTGTCTTTCAATTGGGATCCCACAAAATCGCTGGACCTGATGGAATCTCTACTTTTTTTCTATCAGCACTATTAGGAAACTGTGAAGAATGACATTTTCAACACTATTCACACTTTCTTCCATTCAGGCTCTTTACTCAAATCCCTTAACCATACCTTTATCACCTTAGTTCCAAAAACTCCTTTTCTAGAAAATGTTAATCAGTTTAGACCTATTAGTTTGTGCAATGTGATTTACAAGATTATTGCTAAGATCCTAATCAATAGGCTTAAACCCTTCATGGATTAGTTGATCACTCCCTTTCAGAATGCTTTAATCAGAAGGAAAAACATTTTAGATAATATCTAGATTTCCCATGAAAGTTTTGACCTCATGGGTAAGAAGAAAGGAAGGAATAATTGTTTTGGCTCCTTAAAAATTGATATAAGTAAAGCATATGACAAGGTAGACTGGAAATTCTTGAAAGATGTCCTAGTAGCTATGAATTTTAGTCCTAGATGGATTGGTTGGAAAATGGAGTGTGTGTCAACTGTTGAATATACTTTATTAGTCAATGGCAGCATGACTCAGATCTTCACTTCCTTAAAAGGGCTTAGACAAGGGGATCCTATATCCCCCTATCTATTTCTTATGTGTGCTAATGTGTTATCCATTGCTTTTTTAAAAGCTGAAAAAAAACAAGGATATTCAAGGGATTAAGGCGGGAAGAAATGGTTGTTCTTTTACTCACCTACTCTTTGTTGATGACTCCCTCCTATTCTTCAAAAAAGACACCAAGTCTCTCCTCATTTTATAGAATACCTTCCAATGGTATTGTTCCATATCAAGGCAAAGCATTAATCTTACCATATCAGATCTTTTCTATTCTCCAACATGCCTAGTGAAGAACAAAGTACCCTGGCCATACTGCTTCAAGTAAACTTGGTCGAATACCCTATCAAATATTTAGGTCTTGATTTCAAGCTAAGAGGGAAACGGGTTGCTGACTTTAAGTTTTTGAAGGATAAACTGCTTTCAAAGCTCTAAGGATGGAAATCAAGGCTGCTTTCCCAAGCAGGAAGGGGCACTCTTATCAAATTTGTCCTCCAATCTATCCCTATGTACACCTTCTCCTACTTCAAAGTTCCTGATACTACTTGTAGGAATCTAGACTCTATTGTTAAGAATATCTAGTGGGGACATGACCAAGGAATTAAAAAAATGCATATGGTTCATTGGGACAAGCTGTGCCAAAATAGAAAGGAAGGTGGTATTGGTTTTAGGAAATTCAACCTTATGAACCAAGCAATGCTTGCAAAACAATTTTGGAGGATTAGTCATAACCCCCAATTCCTAATGGCTAGAACCTTCAAAGCCAAGTACTTCCCAAGATGCTCCATCCATGAATGTGTTCCTAAGCCTTACCACTCTTGGTTTTGGAGGAGCATAGTTAAGCAGGATGATAAAAAACTAAAAGAAAATGGTGGGTGGTGAGTGGATGGGATATACCACTTCAACACCCTCTTTGGTTTCAATGCCCTACCCAAAACCTCCTAAATCCTAATCTGGTTTTCTGGAATTATTGCTAATCTCATTAATCACACTTCTGGAATATCGAAAGTTGACTTGGTTAGATCTGTTTACATTGGTCCTCAATATTCTGATATCCTAAGTATTCCTTTATTGAAGACTGGGGTTGTAGTAGACAAAATTATTTGGAAACACTCCTCTTCTAGGGAGTTTGTAGTAAAAAATGCATTTAAAATGCTCCTTAAGGATGAGGCTTTAAAGTCCCCTGGTCACCTCAAAACTCCCCTAATTCCCTATGAGGTATGAAACCTCATCTGGAAGGTGAAAGTCCCATACAAAGTCAACTTGTTTATATGGAGAATTTTACAGGATAGCATTCCCACTTTCCTTACTTTGAAAAATAGAGAAATAGGCATAAAAGTACTTGCCCATTGTGTAATGAAGATGATGAGTCCACATCTCATATATTCCTCCATTGCGCCTTTGCTAGAGCTTGCTGGCATGGCTCTACCCTAGCAGTCCATACCTCTGATTTAGGTAGTTTAAGTGTGCAAACTTGGATTAGTGACATCCTTTTAAACTTCTAACAGATGGATGAAGGAAAGATAGAATACCTGTAATACATATTCTCTCTCCTTTGGACAATCTGTAATCACAGGAACATAGATCACATAATGACAAAACTCCTAACCCAATTGAAGTCATTCTAACTGCCTAAAATTTGTCTTGTAGGTATAGGGATGCTTTTAACATGTATGAAAGCCATGATAGTCAATGAAGGAAAAAACAGTCAACTTGCCAGAACATTTGAGGAGCTTGGGACTTGATTATTAAAATAGCTAGAGCCAAGAAAAGGAGACCTAAGAGAACTGCATATGCCTATGAAGCAAAAAATTTGCAAGGGACTGTCATGTTTTCAGGTAGTGTTAGCTGTGGAGCACCTACATCTACTGCAGCAACTAAGGAAGCTTTAGTGGAGGCTGTTGTCAAGGCCAAAAATCTTGGTTTCTGTAGAATTTTGTTTTTGTGTTGTAGTAATAAAATAGTCCAATTCTGTAACCAGAATTGTAATCCTAGTTGGAAGGAAAAAACAATGATCTATGATATCTTAAATTTGCAGGAATAGGGTGTGTGTTGCATAGCCCTTTTTGTTCCCAGGGCTATACTAGGCTCTATCTACAATTATGCCAAAAGTTACTAGAGTACCTGGTTCTTGTAGCTGGATGCATCCAACCTTGGTGTAGGTCTTGTATCCTTCTTTCATTGGTATAAAAAAAAAAGTTTTATTTATTATTTTTTTTTTTTGAAGTTGGTAACTAATTAATCATTATAAGTTTTTTTTTCTACAATATTTTCAACAAAAAAATCAATTAGTTTATTTTATTTGAAAATATATATATATATATATATATATATATATTTATATATATATATAATGCTACAATACTTTCATAGAACAACATCTTTTATTTTGAAAAGTCATTTATTTTGGCTATGGATTGTTAAAGAATAGGTCTAAAAATCCATAATTTATGACAATTTTATTGATATACTTCAGTTTCATTTTTTCACATTTTTAAATTAATACTTCTCATATATGTCTATAATTTCAAATATATGTTTTTAACTCTATTATGACCAAATTATCTTGACATGCACTTTGTCATTTGATATTTAAAAATCTTTGTTTGTTGCGTTATTAAAGTGAGAAGACTACCTTAATAATTCATCTTCCAATTCACTTATATTGTTGTATGCAACCAGATAAAGACCTCAATTACTTTCTTGAGGCCATTGTGTTTGAATGCTTGTACTTGAATAGTGTTAAAAAAAAAAATTATACGTGAATGGTGGTATCCAAAAACATTGGCCAAAATGGCCAAATACCATCTTTCGTTGAAATATTTAGCAATCTACCACTGTTTGTGAAATATTTAGCAATCTATCACCTTTTTAAAACTTGAGTTTTGACATGTAACTTTATGGGGGTCTAAATTAAGTTTAGTTCGTCCATGTTAGTTGTTCATGACCAGATCACGTCCAAAACATTTTAAAAGGAAGGAAACCCAACAGAAGCACCACAAACATAAACAGGGTTCGTCCATGAATATCGTGATCGTCCAAATCAAGATGGTCGTCCATGGCATACCAAGGCATGGACAACCAAACAACACTTAGCCAATCTCAAAGGAGCTTTTTACAGGTTCTATGCAATCAAACCACGATCTGCCACTCCAGAACGTGGGGAGGATTCCCCGAAATCTGCTCCATTTTCTCCATTAACTCCACACATCCCTCATGATGATAGTGGATCTAAACAAGTTGGCCCACTCTTAACTCTCTATAAAAGGATAAAGTCTCATTCAACTAAGGTAAGTTCTACAACTCACTAATTCACCATCCTTGTGTTCTAAAGAGGAAATTGACTTAACCGTCAGAGGGTCCTTGACCGGTTCACACCAGTCACACTTAACAATCTTTTTTCTCTTTAGGTCATCAAGCCATCACTACAGCCCTAAGCATTTAGCCTACTGATTCTTGTACATCATCAGTTGGTACTATCTGTGGGAAAGTAAGCAAAGTTTCTAAGTGTTAATTGCCATACTTTCCAAGAAAAAAAGGCTGCATGGTTCGAACTAGGTCGATGGCCACAGTCTAGAACACCAGGAGAGTGGAAATGCCTTTAGTCATCCAAATCATGCACTAGCACCACCACTGTTGTCCATCCAGCAGCAACTGCAATCCATGGCAGCTGCAATGGTGGACTTGATGCAACAAAACCAGGAGTTAATTAGAGAAGTCAACTGACAATGTTGGCAGCGACATGACAAGGAAAATGGGCAAAATTTAGAGAATGGAGGGGTGGAGAATGGTGTTGAAGGAGGAGATCAGTCTAGAGGTACCGTTACTCGGAGGGTGCCACACTTGGAGAGAGAATTGGACTAGATGAAGAAAGCCATGGAAGAGAGCAAACCATATGGATGATCTCATCCACAAAACTGATTCTCTCTTTACCGCGTCCATCATGAGTCATCCTCTACCCTTAAAGTTCAAAATGCCTACCTTTGACTCATATGATAAAACGCGAGACCCTTATGATCATATTGCCATGTTCAAGATGACCGTGCATCTCTAAAGTGTTCTAGATGAAATCATGTGCAGAGCCCTTCCTACCATGTTGAAAGACCCAGCCAGGGTGTGGTTTGGTAAGCTACCACCAAACACAATAACTTCGTTCTAGGAGTTAAGTAAGTTTTTCATAAACAACTTCGTTGGAGGCCAAAGGCATAAGCGTTCCTTGTCCAGTTTACTGAACATTAAGTAAGGAGAAAACGAGAGTCTTTAGACTTTCATCAGTTGTTTTAACAGGGAAGCCCTATTGGTAGATGAGATGGACGATAAGATCCTCTTAGCAACCTTCTACAATGGGGTTACTTCGGATTTATTCATCCACAAATTGTATGACCAAGAGCCACTGACGATGGCCGAGTTGATACACTTAGCTTAAAATTTCATGAATGCTGAGGATGCAATTATTGCCAAGAAAAAGAAGAAGGCTAAATGAGCGAAAGCTAGTTATGTACACCATTCAGGGCAAGGCCCTTGTCCAAAGAAGGCCAAGATGGGGAGAAAAGAGATCGAGATGGCAGGAAGGTAGGATCATCTTCAAGACGATATTCCAACTACACTCCCTTGAATACTCCACTTGACCAAGTGTTGATGCAAATCAAAGACGACTAGTCCTTGAAATGGCCAGAAAAGATGAAGGAGATCCCAACAAACAGAATAAAAGTAATTACTATCGCTTCCATTGAGATCACAGATAGGACACGGATGAGTGTTATGACTTGAAGTAGCAAATTGAAGTTCTCATTAAGCAGGGAAAATTGAAAAATTTCATTGGATAGGACTAGAAGGACAAAAGGCAACCATTGAAAGGGAAAGCAGAAGAACCAGTGCATCAGCCACTAGGAGAAATAAGGGTCATTGTGGGGGGAGGAATGTCAACTGAAAGTTCATCCAAAAGATGAAAGACCCACTTACGGGTAGTTCAGAATGTTCAATTCACTTTCTACCCACCAAGGACTTCCATAGTGGACGAGCCTACTATTACTTCCATAGATGAAGATGCGAGACAACTACATCATCCTCATGACGTTGCAATTGTTATCACTTTGACGATTGCAAAATACACAACTAGAAGTGTTAGTAGACAATGGGAGTTTAGTGGATATCCTCTACTATCCAACCTTCCAGCAAATGATGATTAACAAGGAATTACTTTGTCTAGTGAATGTGACTTTGATTGGGTTTGGAGGAATGAAGGTTCTACCAGTAGGCACTATCTCCTTGCAGTAGTGGTCGGTTCTTACCCACGACAAACCAATAAGGAAGTAAACTTCCTTGTTGTAGAATGTTCATCCTCATATAATGCCATCATAGGACGACCAACTTTGAACAGTTGGAAGACTACTACGTCCACATATCACTTTTCTGTTAAATTCCCAATGGGCTATGGCATTGGAGAAGCACAAGGAGACTAGCTAGCGGCTAGAGAGTTTTATTTAGCTATGTTAACAATGGATGAGCAGATGCAGACGATAAACATTGAAGAAAGAAGAATAGTTGTTGAACCGATTGAAGTTATTAGAAGATGTTTACCTAGATAAATCTAACCAGAAGAAGTTTACTAGAATCGAAACAAGCATGGAAGAGAAGACGAAGCAAGATCTCATCCAATTCCTTAGGAAGAGCACTAATGTTTTTGCTTAGAGTCACAAAGACATGCCTGGGATTGACCCAAGTGTGCTTACTCATTGTTAGGACATATATGTTTCATTTGTTAAGAACATATGTCATTCTTTTATGTAATTGGATAATCCTTTAACAAAACGCACTTTACTTGTATTTGGGTAGATCTAGGATGTGTTTAATACTTCAAGAAACATGTTGTTCAAGTCTAGTATTAAAGCCATGAAGATTGGACCAAGAAACAAGTGAAGAAAATCTGTTCACTAAAGCTGGACAGATAGCTCAACATCTGCGGACAGATAGCTTGACACCTCTCGACAGCTAGGCTATTTATCGAGCTCTTCAGTTGATTGTTATCGCAATCTCGACACCTTTCGATAGCTAGTGGATCGATCAAGAAAGCTCTTGTCTCCTCGACAACTCCTCGTTAGCTTCTCGATAGTTGTATCTGTCGAAGTTTAAAGCTTGACACCTCCCAATTGATCGAGGTTACGGGAATTCAGATTTCCAGATCTAAATTTCGGCCCAAGCTTATGTATTTGTGTAGGGTTTCTTTTCTCACAACCCTAAGCATTTATAAGGCTTATTTTAGAGGCCGTCACATATGAGAATACAAGGAGAACATATGCAAAAGGTGACTGATGCCTTATTCTCTCTAAAAGAAGCTACTACTTCTTTACGCCTTAGGGTTTTGTAATCAAGTGCTTCTTTATCTTCATTGTTGATGAAGTGAAGAACTTGCAACCAACATCTTCTTCTAGTTGGTGTGTTAGTCACGTACTGGGAGCCGTACATTTTTGGTTAGTCACGTACTAGGATCCGTGCAAAAAGGGTGGCGTTCATATATTGAAGAGTTCAGAGGTTCTGAAGCGGTAAAAGGTTTCTGTTGTGAGTTCATCTACCGGGATTGTAGAGTCTAGGGACAAAGGTTTTGTACTAGATCTGAAACTTCTCTTTACTATAGTGGATTGCTTTTCGGGAAGGTTTCCCCCCAGGTTTTTTTACGGTGAAACTAGTTTGTTTCATTGGTTTTCCTGGGTTATCATATCTTATCTTATTTATTTTTTCCGCTACATGATTTTGACATGATATTGATGTTTGTTTATTTTAACAAGTTTTATTAATAATAAATCTAATTAACAACTTGGGTTTAAAACTTGTTAATTATATCAACTAGGGTTTTAATTTACAACACTCATCGTCTAAATTTGTCCCCGTTTTATAAGCCCCTCATTCAGAAAAGGAGAGTGTTCGCCCCAGAACAAGAGAATGCCATCAAAGAAGAAGTCTAGAAGTTGGTAATAGCAGAATTCATCCGCAAAGTCTACTACCCTGATTGGCTAGATAACGTAGTGATGGTCAAAGAAGCTAACGGCAAATGGAGGATGTGTGTGGACTTTACAGATTTGAACAAGGCTTGCCCCAAGGATAATTATCCCCTTCCACACATTGACCAGCTGGTAGACTCAACAACTGGACACCAATTGCTAAGTTTCATGGACGCATTCTTGGGGTACAATTAGATCGAGATGGACAAGGCCGACCAGGAGAAAACATCCTTCATCACAAGCCAAGGTTTGTTTTGCTACAAAGTAATGCCTTTTGGTTTGAAAAATGCAGAGGCCACTTACCAAAGGCTAGTTAACCACATGTTTCGTTCATAAATTAGGCGAAATGTTGAAGTTTACATGGACGACATGCTTGTCAAAAGCGTGAAGGAGACGCAGCACTTTAGATGATCTCCAGGATACTTTTGACATGCTTAGACGATACAACATGAGGTTGAACCCGAGCAAATGTGCCTTCAGAGTTTCATCAGGAAAGTTCCTTGGTTTTATGGTTTCATAGAGGGGAATTGAAGCAAATCCTAACAAAATCCAAGCAATATTGAGCATGAAGCCCCCAAAGAATGTCAAAGAAGTCCAAAGCCTCACTGGACGAGTAGCAGCCCTCAACAGGTTCGTTCCAAAAGTTACTTACAAGTATTTACCATTTTTCAGAGTGTTAAGGAAAGCATTTGAATGGACAGACGAGTGTCAACGGGATTGAAGACCTTGAGGCATATCTCACTTTAGCTCCATTGTTGAGCCCATCCAAATCAAGTGAAGAGTTATATCTATACCTAGCTATGTCCCCTTATGCAATGAGCTCAGCCTTAATCAAGGAAGAAGGAAATGTGCAGAAGCCCGTCTACTACACTAGTAAGGCCTTAAGAGGAGCTGAAGGAAGATACCCACCAATAGAAAAGTTAGCCTTCTCATTGCTAATAGCAGCAAGAAACTTAGGCCTTATTTCTAAGCTCACATCAGCAACGTCCTGACAGATCATCCACTTAAGAAGGCTATGAATAAGCTGGAAGCAACTGGACGATTGATCCAATGGGTAGTGGAACTCAGTGAGTTTGACCTAAGATATCACCTTAGAGAAGCAATAAAAGCCCAAGCACTAGTAGACTTTATCACAAAATTCACTCCTGTCCATGATCAGCAGAGTAGAGACTGGGGGGCAAAACAGTGGCAAGTCCACGTGGATGGTTCGTCTATGGTTCGCCTACTCAATACGCAGGAGGAGTTGGTATACGTCTACAATTCCATATGACCAATAACGAAGCTGAGTATGAAGCCCTTCTTTAAGGCTTGGAGTTAGCTAAGTCACTTGGAGCACAATCAGTTCTCATCTAGGGAGATTTGTAGCTGATTATGGTCTAAGTAAATGGAACGTGTGAAGCCAGGGAAGAATTAATGAAGAAATATTTGGGCAAAGTCAAGCACTGCATTAAGGGCTTCACAACGGCTTAGTTTCACCAGATCCCAAGGGAAGAAAACATGGAAGCTAACATCCTAGCCAAAAAAGCATCTGCAGATGAGTTGGTTAATGACCAGATTTAAGTCCAGTACACCCCTAGTATAGACGTTCTAGAGGTACATCAGATAGACGGAGAATCTAACTAGATCACTCCCATCATGTCTTATCTCAAGGACGGACTCCTCTCCAAAGATAGAGAAGAAGTAAGGAAGCTAAGGGTAAGAGTAGCAAAATTTGTCCTCCTAGACGAGGTATTGTATAAAAAGGGTTTCTCTTAGGCCTACTTAAGATGTTTGACTCTGGACGAGTCCCATTATGTTATGAGGGACATCTATGGAGGGGCATGTGGAAATCACTTAAGAGCAAGGTCCCTCGTCCACAAGATTGTCCATGCGAGATATTACTGGCTGTCCATGAAAGTAGATGTCGAAGCGTATGTCAGAGCATGTGACAAGTGTCAGTGCTACAACAATGTACCTAGATGACCATTAGAATACCTTACTCCAATGGTGGCCCCTTAGTCGTTCGCCTAGTGGGGACTTGACATCCTTGGTCCCTTTCCTAGGGGGACAAGACAAATGAAATTCTTGGTAGTAGGGATCGATTATTTTACTAAATGGGTGGAAACAAAACCATTAGCAAAGATTACCGAGAAAAACACTAGAAACTTCATTGGGAAGAACATCATCTGTTGTTTTGGAATCCCTAGGGTGCTCGTCTCAAACAATGGGCACCAATTTGATAACACACCCTTCAGAGAGTTCTGCGAGCAGTTAGGAATCAAGAATCACTACTCCTCACCCTTCCAACTACAAGCGAATGGACAGGCAGAAGTTGTAAGCTGATCTTTATTGAAGATCATTAAGACTCGGCTTGAGGGGGTAAAGGGGATAGTCCTTTTGGCATACAGGACGACAATGAGGACAAGCTAATGGATAGGCAGAAGTTGTAAATTGATCTTTATTGAAGATCATTAAGACTCGGCTTGAGGGGGTAAAGGGGATAGTCCTTTGGGCATACGGGACGACAGTGAGGACTCCTATTAGAGAAACTCCTTGAAAGTTCAAAAACGTGTACAAAACACTTTTGAACGTTTAGACCCCCAAAATACAACTTAACCAATACAAGCAATATGTCAAACAACTAGTGTACGGAAACTTAACACATGCTATAATACGAAATTGGTTAAAGACTATCTAAGCCATAACAAAATAAAATCACAGCAAATAGATAAAAAGGCAAAGATAGAGAGGAAGGAAGATGCAAACACAAAGACAACACGCGATGTGTTATCGAAGAGGAAACCGAAGCCCTCGGCGTAAAACCTCTCCGCCGCCCTCCAAGCGGTAAACAATCCACTAGAAAATACAGTTGGGATACAAGGACAGCAATAGACCCTCCAAGCCTAATCTACCCAGTGCACCTAAGCCCTCCAAGCTTCTTGCTCCAACGAGGTTGCGCCGAACCTTTTTCTTTTCTAGCTTCCCGGATTCCGCTACTAGACCGTAGCATCAACCAATGAAGATTGGTTCCTTCCTAACTGCTTCCCAGAAATCCAAACAACTGTCTCACAGTGATGATGATGGTGAGAACCAGGTTTGGTATAATGCCTCTCAAGGATTTGACAATGGAGAGGAAGAAAGTAGAGGAATTTGAAGAGACTCTAAGGTATAGATTGTGGGTGAAACAATCTTGTTTTTCTTTTAGGGTTTCTCTCTCAAAATTCTCTCTGGAAGCTCTCTTTCAATCGTGGGTAAAAGGGGTATTTATAGTGGAGTGAGAGAGGAATGTGAAATGTTAGGTTTTACTAAACAGGGGTGGCTCGCGGCTTGACCTCGCGGCTTGACTAAGTCGCGAGATCCAGTCGCGAGTTAACCGTATGGCCAGTTGTCCTGTTTTGTCCTGTAGTGCTCCAGCTAGCATGACTGTTCATCTTCCAGCATGCTTGGCACGTGTGTTGCTTCTGGCGGCTTGCAGCCGCGAGTCACCCGTGAGTCCCAGCCGCGAGTCTCTGTTTTCTTGCACACTCTTGAGCAATCTTCACTCTATCTCACTCACTACCCTTACAACAAATCCACCTAAATACAGGGTTACTAAATGCTGAATTACAAGCAAATTTGGCACGGAATAAAGCCAATTAGATGGTTGAATAAATTCAACCTTACAATCTCCCCCTTTGGCTATTCCGTGACAAAACCCTAAAACAGACTCTAGACTTAACATGTGAGTTGGGAACAGTTGAACAAAACTCACTCACACCTAACTCTAGAAGCTGTGCAGCTCTTGAATCATATGAACATGAATCTCTTGAAACACAACAATACACCATGATCATTGTAAGCAGAAAATTATAAATGCATATGAAACAGGCAATATGTGATCAAGCAAAGATGGAGTTAAGAAACAAACCATGGCTTGATCAACCAAGTGAACACCACAAAGTAGTGATCACAGTGCTCATTCACACTTGGAATGAACTCATGGACATACAAGTTAACAAGCACAAGGCAAGACACTTGTATGCTCAACACTCAACCAATGCATAACACACAAGGTATATGCATCTAGGAACAATCCTACAAGGGCACAAGAGTGACAGTACATAAACCAAAATGCAGAACATTTAGATTAAAGTACTGATTTCAACATAGCATAAAGGCTGCATTAAGCAAGGTACATACCATAAAGCCTACAAACTATGCATAAAACATTAACCCTAAAAGCTTACAAAAGCACATGGGTACAAACACAAAAACATCCTGAATAACATCATCAAAATATATTAAAGTTTAAACCAAGAGTATAAGTAATGAGTTAGAAACAACTATACACCAAAACACAGTGTATCAAAACCATAAAAACACTAAAAGTACCCAAAACATAAACATATATAAACAAAGTCTCTGATTTTGACAACTCCCCCTTAAGAGCTGCTTTTCTGCTTCTCAATCATCAATGACATTATCAACAGACAGAAACTTCTCCCCCTTTTTGACAGGAATGGCCAAAGGGTCAGTGTTCAGGCTGAGTGGTGAAGCTATCAAGTTTTGCAGACAAAACATCAATCTGATCCTGCATGGCTCTCATCCTCTCAGAGTGCTCAGTCTGGACTTCTCTGATCCCATCAAGTCTTTCCAAAATGATTTGGAATGCATCTAGAGGTGTATCTGAAGAAGTTGATGCTCTGGGTCTTTTGCCACTCCTCCTGGGTGTTGAGGTTGATGCATGCCCTGCTGCCTCTGCTTCAGTCTCCATTGGGACACCTTCTCCTTCATCACCTTCATCTTCTTCTCCTGGAAGCCTAACACTTATCCTTTTGCAGGTAAGCTTGTTAATTGCAGAAGGTGTGGACATGGGACTGATGTCTTGAGGGATTGGAACGCCCTTCCTTCTAAAGATCCTCATCAGCAAACTGGGAAAGATCAATTTTGGCCTAGAGGTTGTTCTTGTCTCATCCACAATGGTGTCATATATGTGGGAACTTATGTCTATGAAATTCTTTTCTTTGAGATCCATCAGAAAGATTGCTCTAGCACAATTAATTGTAGTCAACTTCTTAATGGGATAGAGGTTAAACATCATGATGATTGTTAGACACCTCATGTCCACTGGAAAGGCAGTGGTATTCAAACATTTTCCTTCTCTCTGCCCACCTATCCTTTGTTGAACTGTTTCAATAGAGACACTCCTATCCTTGTAGTTGATAAATTCCTCATCTTCTAATCCTTCAAGCCCTAATGCATCATCTATGACATGTGCATCCAAAATGAATTCTTTACCTCTAACCCAGCAACTTAACTCATTCTCCTTTATCACAGCATTTGAGTAAAATTCCCTTATCTGGGGTTCACACACTACAGGGAAATCACTCAGAAGTTTTTCCCATCCTCTTCCTTCAAAACAGCTGGGGATAAAGGTTTGTCTCAAATCTTCCAAATCTACAAATCGTTCTTGAATAATTCCTGCTTTCATGAAGTTATCCCTGTATCTCTCAAAATGATGAACTGACCTAAATAGTTTAGAATCCATTTTCAATCTTTTGTCAGCCTTCTTTGCAGGAGTTTTCTTCTTAGGAGGTGAGGGAGCCATCTGTGAACAATCAGAAGAGGCCACAACAGTATAGAGCAATATATGTGTAGAACTAGTCAGTACCATGTAATTAACAAAGAGATTTCATCCATACAAATGAACATGGAACATTTAAACACAAGCTACTTAGATCAAACACATGGATAAACAAGCCTAAGATAGGAAACACATATAAAAGCAACAGATATAGAAACTATCCTAAAGGCAGATATATGTCAATGAGACAGATAATGAGAAATGATATGGCTCATAAACAGCATTGTGAAGCTCACATATGCTCCCAAAAGATTTACACAATAGAGCATGCATATTTAGCACAGTAAAACTCACAGCCTCAAAAGGAACAATTTGAAACAACTCAACAGCTCAAAGTTCAGATAAAATAAAAGAATCACTTAGCTAAGCACAGGATGAAGAGCAATAAGGAAACAACTAAGATCAAATCAAATTCTAGCAGCAGCATTCGCAAGCTAAGCATGAACAAGGAGCAAAATCCGAAACACAAACCCATTTCTAAATCACAAACATATGCGAAAAATCAAAGGGAAAAGCACAAAATCAAGTAGAAAAGAGTGCAAAACTGAAAACCCATACCTGTGACTTGAAGATTTTGAGCTACAAGAATGCAACAATGGAGATTGGAAATGGGAGCACGGAGTGTTTGTGAGGAAGATAGTTTAGAGAGAAGATGAACAGTCACAAAAGTTCGAGGGAAAACTGAAAAAGATTTAAAAACTGTTCTTATTTCTGCAAAACACGCGTTTTTCGCAACTTGATTAAGTCGCCACACAGTCGCCAGCTCAAGCCGCCAAAGCACTCAAGAACAAAAATTTGAAAAATTTTTCTAAGTGTTTTTCGCGACTGGAAGGTCTACCCGCGAGTGAGTCGTGAGCTGAGCCGCGAAAATCTCTGAGTGAACCACGCGACTGGACCTTCCACTCGCGAACAAGTCGCCAAAAATGACCAGTGAAGATGCGACTGAGGCTCGCAACTTGACATACCCGCGACTGAGCCGCCAAAACAGGGCAAAACAGGATTTTTGAAATTTTCAGATTTTTCAAACAAACTACTTTCCAAAAACACCTAAAACACTCAAAAATCTTTTTGTGCTTGAATTAACAAAGATTGAGCATGTGAAAACACATTTCATCAAGTACAATCACACAAATGAATATGGCATTTATTGAACATAAAGTTGTGTGTTGTGTGTGGATATCAACAATGAGATAGTCCTTCGTCTAATGTGAAGCTTCAATGATCGATTCAACCAAAGCATACACAATTAGCACTAGATCATGTGACCTATCTCAATTATAGAAATATGTATATATGACCTCCCACAAAACTTGATAACATGACTTGGAGCTTTACATTTTACTCCACTTTTAATCATAACATTTGATCTTTTTGATCTTTTGAGGCAATCACCTCTCATTGTGAGAGTGTTATTTGACATTTCACTTTAATGAACAAGTCTTTGGCTTTTTGAATAAACATTCACTTTAATATAAGGTCGCTTACCCTTTTTCCTAGTCGAATACTATAATGTGCGACAGGCTTTTGCAGCTCAATATCTCTTTTCATTTGGAGATTTACATTTGGTGAGCTCTTTTTAGCAAAACAAAACTAAAGAGTGGGAAGATATATAGACACAAGTCTATGCATGTCTCAAGATCAACATAACCATTCACTAATCATTCATGACAAGTTTGAAGATCTATTTACAACAATCACATAGATTTCAAGATTTTTCCCACAGTGATATAAGTGCATGAAAACAAGCAATGCTCGAAAATGCACAAAGCCATTAGCACAAAGGTACAAGACAAAACAAGTTTTGAGACAAAACTCAACAAAGTCAATCAAGCTTTTTGATTTTCTAATTTTTTATGTGATTTTTGGATTTTTGACACAAGAAACAAAAAGATTGATAAAACAAAATTAAAAATATTCACAAGTAGACAAGCAAACAACCAACATAAAAAACAGCAAGCAAACCAAACAAACATTGTCATAAAGCATAGGAAGTATTAATGCATGGACATGTTGTAATGCTTATGCATGAGTACCCTTTTTCACCCACACGTCACTTGCGTTTGGGGTGATTTCCTTATAGGATTGGGTATGGGAGTTAGGGCTTTCAAACCTTCGTGAGAAGCTTTCCAAGCAGTTGGTGAATGCACCAATCATCTTCATCACGTTCATCATTCCGGGATCTCCATTTTGATCTCTAGATTGATCACCTGCCCAAATTCTCCTATCATTTCTGGGTCCTCCTGACCTTTGAGGAGTTGCACTGTTCTTTGCTCTCAGCTTTTGGCAATTTGGTCGAGTATGCCCTTGAAGTCCGCAATAATGGCACACATAAGTTCTTCTAGGACCTCTTTGTGGTCGTGGACGTGACTTGGCACGAGATTCAGACCTGCCCACAGACTGATTACGGGGATTTAACATCCGTTGGTTCACCACATTCTTCTTCTCCTCCACCTCGAGCTTCTCACCAGTAAGGTTAGCTACAACTGGATCTTTGGCCTTTACAAACTTCACTTCTTTAGTGACATTTCCAGATGAACTACTTCCTCCGGTATATCCCAATCTGGATTTGTCTGAAAAGCTCTTTTGAGATGAGATAACATCATCTAGCTTCTTGGTGGTGACCCTCTCTACTTTAGCATTTGCTTGCACAACCTCATTCTCAAGAAATCTTACTTTTGTGTAAGTTTCGGACAACTCACCATTCAGTGTTTCTATCTCACATTTGGCCTCCCTATATCGGATTAGGAGACTTTTGTAGTCCTCCTCAGCCTTCTTCATTTTTCTCACAGCAGCCTTGGCCACCCTTGTGTATTCACCCGACTTCTCCAAGAGTGAGTTATAATTCTCTTGAAGATTTGCTGTACTTTCATCTTCTTCAGCATCTGATTCTTCAACAATTCCTAGTGATTCATCATCACTATGTTCTCCAAGATCTCGTACAAGCAGATTCAACTCATCCGAAGACTCAACATGAGCAATAGTCATAAAAGCCGAATAGTTCCCCTCTCCATCACAGCTCTCTTCAGATTCTGAGTCAGACGAATCCGAGTCACTCAAGGTCGTGGCATACACTTTACCTTTCGATTTCAAATAATTCGGACATTCCTTCTTAAAGTGTCCATGTCCGTTACATTCGAAACAAGTGACACCTTGTGTGGGTTGGGATTCTTTTCCATCTTTCCTTTTGAATTCCCTTTTCTCCCTTCCAGAACTTTGGAATTTTCTTTTATCATCAAATTTGCCATTATTTTTGAATTTCAAGAACTTTCTGAAATTTTTGACAAGGTAAGCAACATCTTTGTCAACCACATCTTCTCCCGATGAGTCTTGATCTTCCACCTTCTCATTAATGGTCTTTAGAGCAAGGGATTTACTCTTCCGTTGATTAGGCAGCGACATCTCATAAGTCTGCAGAGAACCAACCAGCTCCTGTACTTTGATGTCATCAAGATCCTTGCTCTCTTCAATTGCTGTCACTTTAGCACGAAAACTTTCCGGCAATGATCGAAGGATCTTCCTTACAATCTTTGAGTCCTCCGTTCTTTCCCCCAAGTTGAACTTACTGACCACCACCTCATTTAGCTTCCCATAGAAAGAGTCAAAAGACTCATCCTCACTCATTTTGAGCTCCTCAAACCGAGTGGTCAGCATTTGCAACTTGGTGTCTTTCACTTTCTTCGTGCCTTCATAGGTGGTTTCCAAAATCTCCCATGCTTCTTTGGCAACGGTAATACGAGAAATCCTGTGAAATTCATCTGGAGACACACCACAGAAAATAGCATTGAGTGCTTTACTGTTAGCATTAGATGCAGCAAGTGCTGCCTTATCCCATGTGGATTTGGCTGCCTCAGGTTTGGTCCAACCAATCTCAACAGCATCCCAAACGGATTCATCAATAGAACACAGAAAAGCTCTCATGCGAACCTTCCAAAAAGTATAATTACTACCATCAAAATATGGAGGTGCATTTAGGGATTGAGACCTATCCATCTCAAAAGGGAGTCAAGGATCACATAATGGTAATGAAACCAATAGCAGTGTACCCGCTCTGATACTAAATGAAAGTTCAAAAACGTGTACAAAACACCTTTGAACGTTTAGACCCCCAAAATACAACTTAACCAATACAAGCAATATGTCAAACAACTAGTGTGCGGAAACTTAACACATGCTATAATACGAAATTGGTTAAAGACTATCTAAGCCATAACAAAATAAAACCACAGCAGATAGATAAAAAGGCGAAGATAGAGAGGAAGGAAGATGCAAACACAAAGACAACACGAGATGTGTTATCGAAGAGGAAACCGAAGCCCTCGACGTAAAACCTTTCCGCCGCCCTCCAAGCGGTAAACAATCCACTAGAAAATACAGTTGGGATACAAGGACAGCAATAGACCCTCCAAGCCTAATCTACCCAGTGCACCTAAGCCCTCCAAGCTTCTTGCTCCAACGAGATTGCGCCGAACCTTTTTCTTTTCTAGCTTCCCGGATTCCGCTACTAGACCGTAGCATCAACCAATGAAAATTGGTTCCTTCCTAACTGCTTCCCAGAAATCCAAACAACTGTCTCACAGTGATGATGATGGTGAGAACCAGGTTTGGTATAATGCCTCTCAAGGATTTGACAATGGAGAGGAAGAGAGTAGAGGAATTTGAATAGACTCTAAGGTATAGATTGTGGGTGAAACAATCTTGTTTTTCTTTTAGGGTTTCTCTCTCAAAATTCTCTTTGGAAGCTCTCTTTCAATCGTGGGTAAAAGGGGTATTTATACTGGAGTGGGAGAGGAATGTGAAACGTCAGGTTTTACTAAACAGGGGTGGCTCGCGGCTTGACCTCGCGGCTTGACTAAGTCGCGAGATCCAGTCGCGAGTTAACCGTATGGCCAGTTGTCCTATTTTGTCCTGTAGTGCTCCAGCTAGTATGACTGTTCATCTTCCAGCATGCTTGGCACGTGTGTTGCTTCTGGTGGCTTGCAGCCGCGAGTCACTCGCGAGTCCCAGCCGCGAGTCTCTGTTTTCTTGCACACTCTTGAGCAATCTTCACTTTATCTCACTCACTACCCTTACAACAAACCCACCTAAATACAGGGTTACTAAATGCTGAATTACAAGCAAATTTGGCACGGAATAAAGCCAATTAGATGGTTGAATAAATTCAACCTTACACTCCTTTTAAGCTAGCATATGGAAGTGATGCAGTGATACCCGCGGAGGTTGGCTTGACTAGCTATAGAGTGGCCCACTATAAGGATGAGGAAAATGAGAAATAGCTTCGTCTAAGCCTCGATCTCATTAATGAGGTAAGGGTGGACGTAGAACAGAGGGCGGCGCACTACAAGAACCTGATGACTAACCACCACTATTCGTTGGTCAAACCGAGGTAATTCAACATTGCAGACCTTGTCCTGAGAATGGTGTCCCTGGCTACAAAGGACCTCGCTCATAGAAAGTTGAGGCTTAACTGGGAAGGACCATGTAGAGTCATCAACTACAAAAGACGAGGATTATAGTATCCGGAAGCCTTGGATGGACGAAGGTTAGAGCATCCATGGAACGTAGAACACTTGAGGAAGTATTATCAGTGAAGACTCGTCAAGGAGGTCAGCATGGATGACCTTAAAGACTACTGGTTCCCACTAGTAATCTATTTATGTTATCTTTTAGCACTTATGTTTTTTAATAACATTTTATGTTTTCTAGCATTTGAATTCCCTAAAAAGCACTAGCTACTGGCATATGCAATGTTTATGGACAATGTCATGATCAAAGTCTATTTGTATATAAGTTAGTTTGAATTCCCTAAAAAGAACTAGTTACTGGCATGAGCCATGTCTGTGGACAATGTTATGTAAGTTCTTCACTGCATATAAAGCAGTTTGGATTTTCTAACTCAAGAGTTGATGATTCTCTATAAAACTAAAGCCCATGAGAAGCTCAAAAGCTATGGACGTGTAAAATTTCTGGATGCAGAGACGTATCGTCCCAAGCCATCCTTAGAAGAGGAAAAGGCAAAATATTACATGATAAAAAGAAAAAACCATAAGGTAAAAATAAAGATACAAAGAAGGAACAAACACCTCCCCGTACAATCGTCGATAAATAGTAGACGAAGAAAGGCATGCATGCAACAAATAGATGAAATCTAAGGACAGTAAACAGCTAAAACCCTTGAGTAGTCCAAACCATGGATGAGAAAACACTTAGCCATTCCAAAATTCCTAAGAAAAGTCCAAGTTATGGACGAGGAAACACTTAGCCATTTCAAAGTGAAGTCCAAACCATGGACGAGAAAACACTTGGATATTAAAACTGGCTACAAAAAGGCTTTCAACATGGACGAAAATATATTTATAATAAACTTAAGGGTAGACGATCATCATCCAAAACCCTTTAAAGTGATAAGCCTAAGAAGGCAAGTGTATGAATCCTCCATCCTTAAACATGGATGAGGTGAATGTAAAGAAAACTTAAAAAAATGGTCCAAGACAACGGACCCCCAAATAAAATAAAATAAAAAAAACAACAACAACAATTTTTTTGTTTGCTTACAAGATAAATTACTTCGATAATCCACTAGGGGACAACGCCTTTAGACTTCGAATTGTCCTTCGTAGGGAGAGAAGTAGAGGCATTGTCCTCAATGTTCGCGTCCTCTGAGCTAGTCTAAAGTAAAGAACTTTCAGCGGCAATGGAAAGCTTGATGGAGTTAAAATCCACCCCATGAAAGGCTTCAATGGTGTCCATATGGAAGTCCTCAAAGCTTGCGGCATAATTCTTGTCTAAAAGATCGGTGAACACGCTAGATGCCTTGAATTCTTTGATAGCTTTGTCCTTAGCCTTGCTTAGAGAGGAAGTGAGCTTGTCACTTCTCTTTTGGAGATGATCTAGACAGGTATCATTCTCGACGATATCTACCTTTAGCTCCTTAACGAGATTTTTCAACTCCTTTATCTCATCCTCCAGCTTGACTCTTTCCCTAGCTTTATGACTAGACTCCTTCTCCATGTCATGAACTTTTGTCTCTAGCCTAATCCTCTCCTTGTCCAACTCAGTGGCTTCCCTGGACATCGCCATGAACTTGTACATGGCCTACATTAAGAAATATAGACGTAAGACAAAAGGAAGAATAAAGTTCAATTTTTCATGTGGCTAAGGACGAAGGAAAATACCTTGAAGAGATCATGAACTGTAGATCGTTCAAACTCCATCACAGACATGTTATAGCAGATGGAGATGTCCTTGTCAGTCACTTCCTACTGAAACCTGTCCCAGGAAAGACCCTCACTTCTTAAGAGAGTCAACGGGCTACTCTTAGGAGGTACATTAACAGAAGAAAGGGACGAGCTCGCATCGGGGAGAGGATTTTTCACCATCGATGGCTACTTATACACAGCAAGAGGAATGGAGGGGTTAGTCTCAACGACCGGGAGCTTAGACGAACCATGTTTAGGATTTTTACTACCTCGACGGCTAGGAAAACTTCCAGTATCAAGTGTCCTATATAAAGTCTTCGTCTTCTCCGAAGCTGCTGGACGAGACTAGGTAAGGACGCCTTCCTCTACTTGGACAACTTCCTCATTTGCTAGGCCTTTCCCTTTATTCTCCTTCATAGTTACCATTCCTATACAAAAGAAAGAGGATCGTCAAAGTCTAGACGAACTGAATGAGTAGGAACAAGCAAAAGTACAAGAAAATAAATAACTTACTTCAACAAGTAGTAAGCTCGTGGGCTAACGCTTCCTCTATAGGAACAGGCCCAAGTCCCTAGTGGATAGGTGATGGAGCATTACTAGGGAGTGGAAAGCTCTGTCTAAAAAAGAGCGTGCTTACTGGACGCAATTCAAATAAAATTTATTCAGCGAAGAATGAGCTACAGCTGAAAAGAAAACAATAAAGAGTTAGATGAAGATAATATGATATTTAAGATGAAGTAAAATTAAGCAGCATACCCTAAGAACGTAGATGACCCATTTCACTAGTGTAAGGAAGAAAGGTATCCCTACCTACCTCAATGGGGTTTCCAGTCCAATACCCAGAGACAAAGAAGAACTCCGTCTTCCACCTCCTATTAGACGAAGGAAGGGAATTAATTAACCTATAGCTAGAGCCCCTAGCTGAAAATTGGTAAAAATTAACAGATTGATTTATCTTAGAAGGCTTGTAACAATACAGGAACTCGTCCACAGTAAGAGGACAGTTCCCATTGAAAGCCTTTCTCGATAGTACCTACATAGACACTATGGTTCTCCATGCATTAGGGTTTAACTAATTTGGCCCTATACCTAACCTATAGAGGAGTTCTCTGGCACAGGCATTCAAAGGTAACCTAAGTCCCCATAGAAGATAAGCCTTCTATATACCAACCCTAGGAGAATTGGGATTACAACACCATTCTCCAGGGGCAGCAAGACAAGGGTTAACCTCATTAGGAATTTGGTATTTATCTCTGAGCATGATAAGTCTTTTTTCGTCCACTCTAGATGGAATATTCATAGCACAATTATATATGATTTCCACCTCTTCATTAGGAGAAGGAATGGACGGCTCAACACTCGTGGACAGGCTAGCGGACGACCCAGAAGTAGCCCTCATCCTTATCTCCTCCTGAAGGACTTCTAGAGGAACCCCAGGAACTCCGGTCTAGTATTGCTTATTCGTAGAATTACCCCTACTACTACTACTCTCACTGCTACTACCACTACTATTACTCTCATCATAATACTTGTCTATTTCTCTCTCATCCCTATCAGTAGACGAGGACACTATAACCTCAGCCATTTGTAAAGAATTCTAAAGAAGAAAACCTACAAATGAGGAAAATAGGATACCTAATTCTAGATGAAGAGGACTAAGGATGGAAGGAAACTTCTAGACTAGGCACGAAGGATAACTGATGTCAGAGAAGAAAATATGAGAAATGTGAGAGGGTAGAAGAGGGATTGCCCTATTTATAGGCAATAGGGTGGGACAATGAAATGATGCAAGCCAACCAGAATACGCCACGAGGCAATTTTTTGAAGAACAAAATGACGTGACCTATACACCGCTAGGATTAAGCCACATGTTAACATCCAGAACGAGGACACAAGGACAAGGGGGCAACTGATGGGTTTTAAATTAAGTTTAGTTCGTCCATGGTAGTCGTCCATGACCAGATCACGTCCAGACCATTTTAAAAGGAAGGAAACCCAACAGAAGCACCACAAACATGAACAAGGTCCATCCATGAATATCATGTTCATCCAAATCAGGATGGTCATCCATGGCATACAAGGGCATGGATGACCAAACAACACTTAGCCAATTTCAAAGGAGCTTTTTACCGGTTCTATGCAATCAAACCACGATCTGCCATTCCAGAACATGGGGAGGATTCCCCAAAATTTGCTCAATTTTCTCCATTAACTCCACACATCCCCCATGATGATAGTAGATCCGAACAAGTAGACCCACTCCGAGCTCTCTATAAAAGGATTAAGTCTCATTCAACCAAGGTAAGTTCTACAACTCACTAATTCACCATCCTTGTGTTCTAGAGAGGAATCTGACTTAACCATTATAGGGTTCTTGGCCGGTTCACATTGGTCACCCTTGATAGTCTTTTTTCTCCTCAGGTCATCAAGATATCACTGTAGCCCAGAGCATTCAGCCTACTGATTCTTGTGCATCATCATAACTCGAGTTTCAAAAACTCGAGTTCCATAAAAACTGCTACATTGGCACCTGCTGACCTGGATTATTTTAATTAAAAAAGACCATGTGGAACTCGAGTTTCTTGTAATGTGTTACTCAACACCTACACAATATGACTGACTTGTGCTTTTTACACACTTTACTTTACCTGTGAGACACTTCACTTCACTTGTCCTTCACTTCACAAGTCACGCACCATGGGCATCATCCTTGCTTTCTTTACTACCCTTGCACACACCTGACGTGATTTCTTTAATCTAATTCTTTTCTTCACTTTAGCAGCTTTTCTTCACCTTAGCGTGTCCCACACGCATAAGGCCACATCAATTTTTAAAGGAACTCGAGCTTCAAGAGCTCGAGTTTCATATTACCGTGTCACATTTTTTTGGAACTCGAATTTCATAAATTTGAGTTCTATGCAAAAATATCTACTATAACATCTCTTACAAAGTGTTGTTCGGTGTTTAAGTTGGCTCTTCCACTTCTAGAGGCTACTTCATCCTCTGAACTATAGGTCAAATCTTGCATTTTTTTTGGGAATAATGGTTCACCTTCTCTCTCTCTCTGACATGGTGTAATTGGTGTTCTACTCTTAAGCTTTGTTTTGTGTTGTGCACAAAGATTTTGACCAACCACTCCAAAACCAGTCAAACTGGGATGGTTCATGGTTTTAACTATCAAACTAGCAGTTTTCGGTTAAAGTTACTGATTCTCTGGCAAAATTTGCTAAATGGTACTTTTTAAGAAAAATTTTAAGGGATAATATGAAGGCGAAGTTATTTAGTTATGTAAATTCTTCTGGAACTCGAGTTTGTCAAACTTGAGTTTCAACCCAAAATCAAGTTTCAATTAGTTTAGGTTGTGTGACAGGTATAACAAATTGGAACTTGAGTTTGCTAAACTTGATTTTGGGTTGAAACTCAAATTTGTCAAACTCGAGTTTCAAAAAGAGTCTATATAACAAAATAACTTCAGTCACATGTTTCTGATCTCTCGATTTTGGGTTGGAACTCAAGTCTATCAAACTCGATTTTGCCAAGTTTCTCTTATTTTCAGTTATTAATGATAATCAAACCACACTAGTGTCTAGTTCCCAGTCCAGCCGATCCGGTTTGGTTTTTAAAACTACTAGTCGCTAACCTGTGCGATGCACAGGAAAGTTTTTAGTAACTATAAGATTTCAGCAAATCAAATGCTTTAAAATTTGAAAATCTTGAAAAACTTACATTAGCACTCATCAATTTGTTTACAAAGCCAATGCTAAATAGATCTACAAATTGCATTCTCATATCCTCTGTCATTTACAAGGTGACAGGATTCTTTTCATTACGGTTTGCATCCTTCTATCCTTCGAAAGCTTTAAGAAGTGTCATGTGGTCACTGCATAAGAATGTGTATAAGGTTATACAAAATTCTATCATTATAATCAACATCCTAAAGCTAATATTCAATCCAAAAATGTGTAACCAATGTTACATATTAGAGTGTTGTAGAGGGCAGAGAGAAGAGCAAACATTTTCTTACAACCACGATCATATGGCTTAGAGTTCTAACCATTATTCTAAGGAACCCAACAATATCAATAACCCAAAAAGTATTGTTGTGATACATTTACTTTAGGACAAATATATTCGAGCAATCAAAATCAAGCAAATCTATCTTAAAATTACAATTTTAGACACAACCACACAAACCCACTATGAAATTCTACTTAAATTGTCTATTGCTTTCATCGAACTATTTGATTAACAAAAATACAAACATAGTGTAAATAAAGCCAATAAAAATCACCAAAAAAGGAAAATCATCTTGCTTGAAACATCATAAAGACCAATAAATTAGATAGAAATATAAAATTAAATAAACTTATTTCCAAACATGTATCTATGAAAAACTCTAAAATATATAACAAATTTTCTTCTATCTTCATTTAATAAAAAAAAAAGTCATAAGAAACTGTTATTCTAACTTTCATAAATTACACTTATATGTATCGCTTTCATCGAACTATTTGATTAACAGGCATACAAACAGCTCTTAGTGTAAGTAAAGCCAATAAAAATCACCAAAAAAGGAAAACTATCTTGCTAGAAACATCACAGAGACCAATAAATTAGACAGAAATATAAAATTAAACAAACTCATATACTAACACATATCTATGAAAATCTAAAAAATATATAACAAATTTTTTTCTATCTTCATTTAATAAAGAAAAATGACAAAAAATTGTTATTCTAACTTTCATAAATTGCACTTATACCCTTTTTTTATAAGCAAGCAAAAAATGCATAGCTCAAGTTGTAATAACAAAATTGGAAAATTCTTAATGGAAGAAGGTAAGCTGTCTATGAATTAAGTTGAAGATATAAGAGGCATATGAAAGCAATAATAACACCAATCAATCAATTATCCAACCTATCACACACTATCCTTAAGTTGATCCTAGGCACCTATTTTGGAACCCATGTTATACCCTACCATTCAAGAACTTAAGCGCAATTTGCAGCATGAGCTTGGAACTTTTTATTACATGACAATGATGAAACTACCAATTTTCAACTCTCTCCTAAAATAAAACTTTTGCTCTACTGATACCTTAATTTCACTTCTCAATTGGTTTGGAAGTCGAAGAAACAAAAGCCTATAGCAAAATGTAACACTAAAAAAGAGCTAAAAATAATTGGTAATTTGCCAAAAACAATTAATCAACTTCATGCAATTCATTTATAAGTAATGTAAGTTAAAACAAATAAGTAACTGTACTAAATATTACATTTGTGTGTGTATATATACACACACACACATTGCACGTATATTTTCTTTCACGTTTTCACACATATTTTATAAGATCCTGGTAAGGCACCTTAACTAATGGTTCATAAGCACTATTTACCACGTTATAAGCTCATGAATGTTAAACACAATTTAATGATTTATACATTATAAAATAAGTGGAAACTAAATGAAACTCACCAGCATTTTACTTTTCACACTGAAAATCACACCTGCATCAGCAACTGCAGTTGGCTTTAAATGCTCCAATATCCTTGATAGCCACTTGGACATCATTCCAAATTTACTACAAATGGCTAATTACTTACAAACGGTCAGAGCAATCTAATTAGTTCATATAGGTACATTAAAAAAAAACAAAAACAAAAAACAAAAAAAACAAAAGAACATGGCCATTATGATTGATAACTCAATTGAACATGATCAAATTAAATAGAGTGATACTCCCTGCATACAAATTCAATCACAACTTCTGTGTTATTTGTTGCTAATAACCTACAGCCTCCTTTTTTTTTTTTTTTCTTTTTTCTCTCTAGCTTAAGGTTTATTATGAACTCTCAATATTCATGAGCACTTGATGGATAGGAAAGGAAAATAAAAGGGGATAGAAAACACAGAGCATTGCCAAATGTCTTGTAGCTTAATTAACACTTCCACTACCCTATAAGTTGTGGAGACTCATTTTGCACAAACCACCACATAAAAGAATCTCAAAGCACTGTCCTAAAACAGCCAATCTAATGCAAGCTTAGCAAATAAAAATTTCGGATATAATCTGATTTTTATCTTGTCTTCAAAATTTATCTATTAACCTTGACTAATTTTGTAACTTCAAGTTCAAATCTCAAATATGCAATTCAATCTTATTCGAAGTGAAGATCCTCCTAGGGAAAATTTAATTGTTCTAAATCCAAGTTCACAATTCTAAAAATACGGGGTTTCAAGACAGAACCTGAAGCTTTAAGTATAAGGTCAACTGCACAAAAAAAACTTTGTATAAAGGTGTAATATATGCCTTTTGATTTATCATGAATAATGCCATAAGAAATTATAAATGCATCCATATACCAATAATCACTTTCTTATATGCTTTGACACCAAATGGGTATTAATTAACTAAATTTCACATCACTAATCCAATGAAGCTCACCAAAGACCACAAAAACATTTATATGAAAATCAATAGTTTCACTACTTTAAAATAGATCGTAACACTATAACTCTGAATTCAAAAATATATTTTGAGAGCAAAACCTTAGAAACCAAAAGTACACAACCTACTAATATTAAATCATGCACAATAAACATGCATAATGCGGTAAACTTATATAATCTCTCAAATTAAACCCTCCAAAATATGGACATCTTGTTATTCCACAATTAAACTGCACTCCAAATACCCAACATACACCTATTGCTTGACAAAAGTAGTTAGATCCTAGATTAATGTTCTTCTCAGAAATTGAATCTCCACAAAACAATCACAAAACAATAAATCTGCACAAAACAATCACATTATGAATCAATCATTAATGGCCATATGTCTCCAATTTGTGTCACCAACAATAGAGCAAAAAAATATACAAAACAACAAATCTAATGTTGACAAATAAGTTGTGCTAATTTGTTCCCTTTGCAATCACTTATAATTTTGAGAAGGAGAGTATATATATATTCATAGACGGAGAGTATATATATTTAATAAAAAGAAAAAAAATCAGATTTATAAATAATAAAATAAATAAAAAAACTCTTTTGAGAAGGAGAGTATATATATATTCATAGACGGAGAGTATATATATTTAATAAAAAAAAATCAGATTTAAAAATTAAAAAGAATATTGACATTAAAAATTATGGAGCTAGCAAAGGTTTCGGTTTTATATATATATATAGAATATATAGATTATAATAATTTGACTCTAGGATTCAATTTGTTATATTTTGCAAAATTCAGGGTTTAATTTGTTATATTTAAAAATTGAGGGTTTAATTTGTTATCATAATAAAACCCCTAAGGTGTGGCTTAGGCTAGCTGTCACTGCCTCTCTCGCCTTCTTCATCCTCTTTCGCTGATCTCTCTCTCTTCTCCCAAGTGTTTACGTTAAAATAGGTTTCGATTTCATTATAGTTGGACAATAATTCTAAATCAAACCAAACCAAACAGGTTTCTGGGACTCTCTCTCTATTGTTCGGACTAGGAATAACTTCATCTTAGTTTGTTCTGCTGTTCATCCTAAGAGATGGGGAAAGCGAAGAAAGGTCCCAAATTTGCTGCCATGAAAAAAATGGTCACCAAAAAATCTATCAAAAAGTAAGCCTCTTTTTTTTTTTTTCTTTTTCTTTTTTTTCTTAAGTTTTTTATATTACTCTCTAATCAGTTGTAATTTTTTGCTTTTATGTACTGGATTCACTATTCAGTTACAAACAACAAGTTTTGGACCCAAAAAAGAACGATAACAACGAAAAGAAGCTCCCAAGAAATGTGTAAGCCTTATTGTGTTGTTACTTGTTATATATGTATATATATATATATATATATATATATATAGAATTTTGGTGTTAAATTTTGGGTATAGGAGCTTTGGGATTTGTAAGCAAACATATTGTGTTGTAACGTGTTTAATTTTGTGTGATATAGGCCGAAGGTTTCATCGGCACTTTTCTTCAATTACAACACCTCGTTGGGACCGCCATATCAGGTTTTGGTAGATACCAACTTCATCAATTTCTCTATCCAGAATAAAGTGAGTGATTAGTAGCTTTATTCCATTTTATTTTAAATGGGTTTGGTTCATAAAAATGCATAGTTTGAGAGAAATTTTTATTGTTCATGACTTACTGAATGTGTGTAATTACCAATTGAGAAGGAAAAAAAAATCTAAGAATGAGATAGAAATCCTTATTCCATTCTAGAGCTTGTTCTCTTCCCATTAATGCATTGAAGGATATGTTCTGGAAGCATGGATAAAAATAATAACTTTTTAAATGTATTTTGACTCGGTAACTCCGCATTATAATCCTAACTTATGCAATTTCTTTCATTGTTGTGTAGCTGGACTTGGAGAAGGGAATGATGGACTGCCTATATGCTAAATGTGAGTTTAGAACCACTGGTTTCTTCAATTTAATGTGAATATTAATTTGCTGCAAGAATTTCTGTGCGGTGTTGATGAGGTATCCTAAGTTCAACATAGTTGTTAATGTGGTTTTATAACAAGCATTGAGTGCCATGTATCATTGGCAAACACTTAAATATGTGTTGGTTGCTTAATGATGTTTATCAAAATATTACTCATGGTTGTGTGGATGTCCATGAGAATGCTTAAGGAATAAAATGAGGATTTTTTTTTTTTAATTATGATTTTATTGAATCCGCCTACCTTGTGGATTGAAGGCACTCCTTGTATCACGCAATGTGTGATGGCAGAGCTTGAGAAGCTAGGTCAGAAATATCGAGTTGCTTTGAGGTATCTTCCCATGCTTTTTACTTTGCAATATTTCCCAATAAAGTTTTGTATGCTTGTCATCTACGTAGCCCAAAAAAAATTTATGAATGTCATTCACATTTCTTTATCTATGTTAGTATGAAGAGGATCAAGACTTGTTGGATGCATGTGTTAATGTGTATGTGGGAGTAGGATTAGTGGTGGATCTTATTCAATATACTCTGTGTACTATTTTGTTCGTTTAATTCCATATCCAATAGTATAAGTTATCAATATTTTTTTTTAATAACTAAAATATTAGATATCCATATTTATAATCTGAGCGAGAAATGAGAATTCTTATGGTGTTATGATGTGCTATTTAAGAAAAAATGTTATTGTTTTATGGAATGATTCTCATTCAAGTTGATTTCAGTTTTCCCCTGTTGGATGAATGAAATCTATTCAATCAAAAGGAAAAAGAGTAAAAATTAATTTATTAATTTTATTGATTATGCATTAAAATTCTGAACCTTGCATGTTTTCTGTTGCCATTCTCATGTATCAATACATAAACTAGCGTTTTTCTGCTCTCTTTCTATTAGATTTTGATATTGAGAATCTCGTTGTATACTGAACCTAGGATTTTTATTTTTTGGGAATAAGTAAACAATTGAAGATACAACCAGTGATGATCATCAGCTAATGAGTACTGTCCTTTATTCTTATTTCGGTACAGGATTGCTAAGGATCCTCGTTTTGAAAGACTAATTTGCACTCATAAAGGGACCTATGCTGATGACTGTATTGTTGATAGAGTTACAGAGGTATGATTTGAATTAATTTGATGTGAAATTTCTTGTGTGCATCACTCATATTTAGTAATAGTATCAATTTTCCCATTTTTAAAATGTCTGACAAACTTAAGCTTTCTCCAAGAATTATTTAAATGCTCCAAAATATATGTGAGGTCCATATGATAAGATGTAAGGTTAGACAGTTATTTAAATGCTTTATCAGTGGTTTCCAAGCAAATCCCAATACACATGGAGGTTTGCATATTTCCCACCTTTTGTTTGCTGATGATACTATTCTCTTTTGTGATGCATCAAAGGAACAATTATTACATATTCGTATGGTTCTAATTTTCTTTGAAGCTATCACAGGACTGAAAGTAAATGTTGGCAAGAGTGAGATTGTGCCAGTTGGTGAGGTTGGGAACTTGGATGCTTTAGCTCGTATCTTATGTTGTAAGGTAGGCTGTTTACCCATGTCTTATTTGGGGATGCCTTTGGGGGCACATTATAAGGATCCCTCAATTTGGAACCCTATCATTGCAAGGATGGAAAAAAAGCTTGCAGGTTGGAAGCAGTTATATTTGTCAAAAGGAGGTAGACTTACTTTATTGAAGAGTACTTTATCAAGCCTCCCTACTTATTATTTATCTTTGTTCACTATCCCACAACATGTGGCGGACAGATTGGAGAAAATTCAGAGGGATTTCCTTTGGGGGAGATCTAATGAGGTCTTTAAATTCTCACTTGTTGCTTGGGAGAAAGTTGTGTGGCCAGTGGAGTCTGGTGGCTTGGGGATCCGGAAAATTGGGTTGTTTAACCAAGCTTTGCTTGGGAAGTGGCTCTGGAGATTTGGAAATGAGGTCACACGGTTATGGAGGCAGGTTATAGCTTCCAAATATGGGGAGGCCAGTGGGGGATGGTGTACTAGAGTTGTTAGAGGGACTCATGGTTGTGGTATGTGGAAGAATATTAGGAAGGGGACTGAGAGTTTCTTTGGTCATGTGTTGTATGCGGCAGGAGAGGGTTTTCGTATTAGATTCTGGCACGACCCTTGGAGTAGCCCTACTGCCTTGAAAGATTTATATCCAGCACTGTTTGCTATTGCGGTGAACAAGGAAGCTATGATTTCAGAAATGGTTGATTATGATTTGGATGGGGGTGGTAGAAGCTGGAACTTATGTTTCCGTCGTGCATTTCAAGACTGGGAGACAGGGATCTTTTATGATTTCTTTACGTATATCTCTTCTAAGTTACCTAGGGGGGGTGATGATACCATGATATGGCAATTGAATCGTAATGGTGTTTTTGATGTGCGCTCTTTCTATAATTCATTGCTAGCAGCTCCAGTGGTGTCTTTTTCTTGGAAGAGCATTTGGTGTGTTAAGGTACCTAAAAGGGTGGCTTTCTTCTTATGGACAGCTGCTAGGGGTGAGCTTCTTACTATAGACAACCTCGTTAAGAAGACATTACCTCTTGTGAATTGGTGCTGCCTTTGTCGATGTGAAGAGGAAACTGTGGATCATTTATTGATCCATTGTAAGTATGCTTATACTTTGTGGAGTGAAGTCCTTCATTTGTTTGGGATTCAGTGGGTGATGTCGAAGAATGTTGTTTCTCTTCTTACTGCATGGTGGAATTGGTTGGGGAGTCACACTTCAAAAGTGTGGAATATGGTTCCAGCTTGTATTATGTGGTTAATTTGGAAGGAGCGCAATGCCCGTACTTTTGAGGAAATTGAGAGACTTGTAGACTGTGTGAAGTCTTTGCTACTCAGGACTTTGTTTGAGTGGTCCCAGGTTTGGGGGTTTATGCATTGTCACTCTTTGTTTGATTTCCTTAATTCTGTTAGCCTTTCTGTTTGATTGGTTTGTATTCTTTTCAGTGCAGTGAGTTTACTATCGTAAATTCATTGTGCTTTTTTTCAATAAAACTGTTATTATCTATTAAAAAAAAAAAAAAAAAAAGGTTAGACAGTTAACTGCTTCTTGAAAGGGTTTGGGATAATTCTTATTTGAGGAAATTTTAGGAACTTACCTCCTCGCACTAGAATGGCACTGTGACCCTTAAGGAGATTAGATTTTACAAGTCAAGATGATATGGATATAAGTCATATAAGTATATAACCTTCTTACGGCAATGATCCTACCATTTCTGAAGGAATTAGAGTTTTCATCTAATCAATGTAGGACAAACTGAGGGATGTTTACTTGGGTTTGTGGTGGGTTAAGGTTCAAGTGGATTTGAGGATCTAGGGTTTATAACTTTGAATAGGGTTTTGTAGGGAAGAGAAAAGATTTGATAGGGTTAAAAAGAGGTAAGAAGAATGGAAATTAAATCTGTAAAAAATGGCCACGTACAATGGATATGAACAGTATGGGTGAACAGTATTATAAACAGTACTGCAAGAAAGAGTAGAAGAAAAAAGAGGAGAGAAAAAGGAAGAAAAGAACAACTAGGCCTACATGCCTCAATACTCAAAACACAGCATTTTTTTTTATCGACTTCCTGTTTTGACTTTTGAGTACAATACAACACATATTAATAAATAAAACCTAAGATACTTAGGATCTCCTTGAAAATTTTAGACTCAACTAAATTATCAAAATACCGTAATTAGCAGGGATTGCAGAAAATAATATTTGAAAAAATAATATCCTGTCTAAGTTCTTTAGGGCGCATGAGACGATAGGTTGGTGTAATTGACCCAAGGATTTGACAGACATAAAAGAACTGTGATTTGAAATTGAAGGTGCTCCTCCAAATTTTTTTTTTTTTTTTTTTTCCCAAAGCATGAATACTAGAGAAACTTACAGTAATGATGTTGAATAAATGTACTAGGTTGTCAGCACCCATATTCATTCTCAAATGTTCACTGGATTTGTTAATAGATCAGCATGGGGGTGTTTCAATTAAATTTACAACTAAGAATGACACACCATTAAAATTATGCATCAGAATACCCAAGCCACGTCAATGTCCTTGTTTCTTGGATATCAAATTGCTATAATGTTTATGGACTGACTGATACAAGTGTTTTCAGTCTTATGGTAATAGCAGCTTCATTTCAACAATATTTATCGAACAGTGAATGGGTTACAGATCATTTGAAATACAGCCTAAAAATTGGTAGCCAATAGAAACAATAACATTAGTTGGAATGTGATGAATGAAAAAGCTCTTAAACTAGGTGCATCCACATTTGGCAAGAGCACATCACATTTGTTGACTTAATGATATGCATGCTTCACCTCTCTTTGCTCAAAAAGCTGTAGTAAACACCTGCAGTCATCCATGACAGCCCATAGCAGCCTATTATTAGATTTGTAATTTGCCCACTAATGTCACTGTATCCTCACCTTCTGTGGCTGTAGTACCCATAATGCATATCTCTGCCATTAAACTAGTGCCAACAACAGATCTAGAGCAACTTCTAACACTCCTCCCCTGAGTATCTCTGGCTAAACCCCTTCCTTCTGTTAGCATAGGATTAACTAAGGAGGATTCATCAGAGTTGTGTTTAAATCATTCCTCAGGTGACTTGGTCCATTTAATCTGGAGACCACATACTGCGTTTTAATTTTTTTTTGTCACAATAGATGAGGTTTACAGGTATGCCCAGCCAATTAAAGGGGAAAAAAAAAGACACAAGCAAAAGGGCAATCACACAAAACCTGAACAAGTGATTTTGTACATGAATGACAAAGGGACATTGATTAAGAAGGGAAGTACCTCGTGCCAAAAAGAAATAAATAAATGACTGGCAAGCTATTATGCATGCACAACCACACGAAAAGTTTCACCCTAGGAGTCATCCTATGATTTCTGCACCCTATCCTCAATGACTTTTTCATTAGGTTTTTAAAATTAAAGCACTTATATGCAGATTTAAGAAAATATCAAATGAGTAGAGAAGGTCCAAACCAAGGAATCATCATTGCTGGAATGTTGCTGGATAGGAATGGCTTTCAAGGCTAAGTAGGTAGAAGATAATTTAAATTCCAAGCACCTTTATCTGCCATGTGATCCATTACCCATCATCCTCTCTTGTTAAAGCCTCAGAAACAGGATTACAGGTTGGGCCAACCAATTAAGTCCAGAATAAGGCCTCGTTTCCATTATGGTCTTCACTTTATGCATTGTTCTCAGTCACTGAGACTATGTTTAGATTAAAGTTCTTTGTCAGAATACTTGGGTTGTTTTGAACAGATGGAAATTTTCTTTTCCGCAGTCATGTTGCTCTATTATTATTTATTATGTTTGTAATTTTTGGGCTCTTTCCGGATGAATGCAATTGTAAATTAAGTTTATTGTTGCGTTTAGCTCTTTTTCCTTCTGGTAACATTTGTGAACTATTTTGTTGGAAACAGCATAAATGCTACATTGTTGCTACATGTGATCGAGATTTGAAGCGAAGGATCCGAAAGGTATGATCTATTAATAATGGCTTGACACTATCACAAAACTGGAGTCCAATATAATGTGAA
Organism: Quercus robur; assembly: GCF_932294415.1. Taxonomy (NCBI): domain Eukaryota; kingdom Viridiplantae; phylum Streptophyta; class Magnoliopsida; order Fagales; family Fagaceae; genus Quercus; species Quercus robur. The sequence goes on along the minus strand of NC_065537.1, from coordinate 35,520,578 downwards.
ACTGGGTTCTGATATATAAGGTTGCTTATTTACTGGCAGGTTCCTGGTGTACCAATTATGTATATTACTCGGCACAAGTACTCAATTGAACGGTTGCCTGAAGCAACAGTCGGCGGAGGTAGGCTAATGACTAATTATTAACTTACAGCTGTAAATAGTTTGAGAGTTTGAAATTACCTTTTGCTATTTTGACTGACACAGTTTTACCTGATTGACCCTTTTTTCAAAGTTAAATGACATAGGACAAGAGGGAACAACAAACTCTGATTTAGAGCACCAGGGCAGATCTGGTATAGCTTAGGTTTTGAAGAATTAGGGTTAGGTTTTGGTGGGGAATAAGCTAGAAAATAATAGGATTAAAGGGTTTCCAAAGGAGACAAGGATTAGTAGGGTTTCGGAATGAAAACAAAGGTGAAAATCAAGATTTGGGTAGCTGTGAACAGTGATATGAATAGTAACCGTGAATAGTAAAATTAAAGAAAATAGAAAAATTCTAGGCATCACACCTAGCCTCGGAGAAGGTTGCATCACACAAACCTTAAGAAAGCTTCATAGCTCTTAAATTCTGAAAACATTCATTTTTAACCAACTCAATAGAAAGTATTACAACTCTTAAATAGAAAACTAGTACCTAATCCTAGTTGAACTAGGATTTCTTAAAACCCTAATGACCTGGACTTAAGACTCAGGCTTTTACTACTAAGCCCAACTAAATAACCAAACTTAAAATAAAGCCCAAAAGATCTAATGGACTGTTAGCACAACCCATTCCAGAATATTATGAAATTACAAAACTGCCCTTGATATTATAAAATCAAATAAAATATAATAAATCTGTCTTCCCATTGCCTCCTGCATCATTAAATGTGCACTGTGTAGTTTGGATCACTATGAATTATATGTAAAAGTTATAGGCATTTTTTCTGTTTACATATATATGTGGCTGGCTTTCCCCTTTTTTGGGGTAATATTTTTTGACACTTTATGGTTTTTCTGGTGCAGCTCCAAGGTATTGATGATGGAAGTAAGATGTTCAACAACGGGAAGGCTTAGATTCTGTTTTGATTAATCAGGTTGAGTACTGATCTTTGTTTGAACTTCCTTCTGTCCTGAGTGAAAGAAAAGGAGAAAGAAGTTTTGTGTAGGTTATATAATATTGGATTCTCACTTGTTAAATTAAATTAAAGTTTTGTCTTGATTTATCTTGACTTCTATAATTAAAGAACCCATATATGTATCTCCTACTTGTTAACTACTGCAGTTTGTCCCAACAGTTACTCTCTTGCTGTGGTCTAAAATCTATTCAACTCATAAGCACTGAATGTGCCAATGCGTGTGTGAATGTGCAAAATGATGTATAGCTGAGCCCCTCTGCAACTACAATGCATAAAATATGATGAAGCTTACTTGTAGTTTATGTAAACATGTGGAACTTTTTTTGCACAACTAATTAGAATTCACATACGATGGGGCATTTGGAGATGCATGAAATGGAAATAGACTAATTTGGTTCCCATTGATGACATAAAGCCCTCTCTCTTTTACACACCTGTCCAAGTTGTACCATGAATGCTTTTAGGGAAGTTGCCAGCTAATACTTCTCTTGAAGTCTTATTTCTAGTAAATGCTTTTAGGGAAAATCTTGTGTCTGTTACTCTTAGGTTTTGGGTTTCAATTCTTTAGCACCTTCACTTTACCTTCAAAAATTAAGAGTAATGCTACAAACATAAACTATTTTACAACATTTTTACAAAATGCTGATGTGGTCATCCTCTTATTAGTTTTCATTTAAACCCATCATTAATATTACATTTTCATTTACCAATAATCATTCATCACATCAGTAGTTTGTAAATTTTTTTGTAAAATGGTTTGTATCTCTAGCATTATTCAGAAATTAGAAGGTAGTTAAATTGCTATTTGTGGAAGGGTACTACTTATTCCACAAGCATAGCAAACGGGAGAAAAAAGGGTGTTTGTTTGCCTAGAAGGAAGGTGGGTGGCCAGGGTTGAAACGTTTTTCAGATTGGAACAGAGCTGCAATTCTCAAGCATGTGTAATCTTCTTCTCATAAAGGTAGGCTCACTATGGGTAGCATGGGATAATCGAAATTGCTCTTGGGGATGGACAAGCTATTGAAGTTCAAGAGAATTGGTTTGGACCTTTTTCAAGCGTCTGAGTGGAAAAGGAGATAAAACGATTCCTTAATTTGATGATTGATATCTTGGCTTCTAAAGTTGGGCATAGGGTGGCTTATGATACACTGTTAGTAATCTATTATTGTTTTG